>NW_019943120.1:165022-180022 GCF_002910315.2 Salvelinus sp. IW2-2015
ATTGTTTTACAGGTACAGCACCTGGGAACCAGAGGACCACATACTGGACCCACGCCTGGTGCTGGCTTATGAAGAGAAGTGAGTAGTACTGAGAGAGTGCTGTTAGTATGAATACTGCATACTACTTCTGCTTTAGCCAGTGCAATTTCATATTCTCTGTGTCTTATCAGGGAGGAGAAGGACCGAGCCCTGGCATACCGCAGGAAAGGACTCAGACCACGAAGACTCATCTTGCGGGTACAGCGCTTACCTTTCTCCTTGTCCAGAACATCCACTTTCTTAATCCATTTTTATGTCCCTTACATTAACATAGCAATTACACAAATTACAAAACTTAACTTAATATACTATTATCTTAAGCCTGCGTCACACCAAGCAATGTATGTGTCATCTCAAGCAACTTTGCTGATACATGAAGCAATTCAAACGCAATTGAAATTGCATGCCATGTCCAATCTTGTCATACATCACATCATGGTTGCATAAATTATTTGATAATCCAAATGTTTGCTAATTGTAACAATATCGATATACAGTGCATTCGGAAAGTATTCAGATCCCTTGACTTTTTCAACATTTTGTTACGTTACAGCCTTATTCTAAAATGGATTAAATAAAAACTTTTCCTAATCAATCTACACACATACCCCATAATGACAAAGCGAAAACAGGTTTTTAGAAATGTTTGCAAATGTATTAAAAATAAAAAACAGATACCTTATTTACGTAAGTATTCAGACCCTTTGCTATGAGACTAGACATTTTGCTCAGGTGCATCCTGTTTCCATTGATCATCCTTGAGATGTTTCTACAACTTGTTTGGAGTCCACCTGTGGTATATTAAATTGATTTGACATGATTTGGAAAGGCACACACCTGTCTATATAAGGTCCCACAGTTGACAGTGCATGTCAGAGCAAAAACCAAGCCATGAGGTCGAAGGAATTGTCCGTAGAGCTCTGAGACAGGATTGTGTCGAGGCACAGTTCTGGGGAAGGGTACACAAAAAAATGTCTGCAGCATTGAAAGTCCCCAAGAACACAGTGGCTTCCATTATTCTTAAATGGAAGAAGTTTGGAACCACCAAGACTCTTCCTAGAGCTGGCTGCCCGGCCAAACTGAGCAAATGGGGGAGAAGGGCCTTGGTCAGGGAGGTGACCAAGAAGCCGATGGTCACTCTGACAGAGCTCCAGAGTTCCTCTGTGGAGATGGGAGAATCTTCCAGAAGGACAACCATCTCTGCAGCACTCCATCAATCAGGCCTTTATGGTAGACTGGCCAGATGGAAGCCACTCCTCAGTAAAAGGCACGACAGCCCACTTGGAGTTTGCCAAAAGGCACCTAAAGGACTTTCAGACCATGAGAAACAAGATTCTCTGGTCTGATGAAACCAAAATTTAACTCTTTGGCCTGAATGCCAAGCGTCACGTCTGGAGGAAACCTGGCACCATCCGTACGGTGAAGCATGGATGTGGCAGCATCATGCTGTGGGGATGTTTTTCAGTGGCAGGGACTGGGAGACTAGTCAGGATTGAGGGAAAGATGAACGGAGCAAAGTACAGAGAGATCCTTGATGAAAACCTGCTCCAGAGCGCTCAGGACCTCAGACGGGGGAGAAGGTTCACCTTCCAACAGGACAACAACCCTAAGCACACCTCCAAGACAATGCAGGAGTGGCTTTGGGACAAGTCTCTGAATGTCCTTGAGTGGCCCAGCCAGAGTCCAGACTTGAACCCGATCTAACATCTCTGGAGAGACCTGAAAATAGCTGTGTAGCGACTCTCCCCATCCAACCTGATAGAGCTTGGGAGGATCTGCAGAGAAGAATGGGAGAAACTCCCCAAATACAGGTGTGCCAAGCTTGTAGTGTCATACCCAAGAAGACTCGAGGCTGTAATCGCTGCCAACGCTGCTTCAACAAAGTACTGAGTAAAGGGTCTGAATACTTATGCAAATGTGATGTTTCCAAAAACCTGTTTTTGCTTTGTCATTATGGCATATTGTGTGTAGATTGATGAGGGGGGGGAAACTATTTAATACATTTTAGAATAACGCTGTAACGTAACAAAATGTGGAAAAAGTCAAGAGGTCTGAATACTTTCTGAATGCACTGTATATTTACAGCCCTCTTTTCCCCAATAAAACAAAATGTGCAATGTTGATTCAAAGTCTCTGAGGTGACCAGGACATGAGTGTGTCCTAACAGGGTGAGGAGACAAAGTAGCCAGTGGTGGTTGTAGTTCTGGGGCCTGACCAGCTTGCACAATATCCTTCCTGTATGACTGGTGGGGTATTTGGGCTATGGGAGGGATCAGTTTCCATTTCTACAGTTCAGTATAGGCAGTCAGCAAATGCAGCTTGCATGTCAATGAGACTCATTGGCTAACTGGACATAGCACAGCTCCAGACACATATACATTTGAGCCATGGTCATTGATGGACAGTTGTTGGGTTGCAGAGGAAGTGGAGCTGATCAAGCATGGTGCTCAAAGACCACTATCTCAGTCAATCCCCAGCCACCATAAACAATCACATACAGCAAGTTTTACCATCCTGAGGTGCCTGTTGTTTGCCATAAATTGCATATTTTCTTTATAGGTATGTTGGAATTACTGCACAGTTTTCCAGACCAATGCATGTCACCCCAGCATGAGAGCTCATTCTTTACAATGTAGCCCATTTCAGGTGTCACATGGGCTGGCCAGCCATGGTTGGTAGCTAAATAGGTATGAGGGCATTGCACGCCATCAATTTCCAGACAGCGTGTTGGCTGTTGAATGGCCTCCTGACATGTGGCAGTCCAGGTTTAAGGTGTCTCTGTCTCTAGTAACTGCCTGAGGAGAGGACTGATGGTGGAGTGGGCCTATCAGTGCAATTCCTATGACTTGCCCACTAAGTTGATGGCATTTCTTGTCAATGAGTGTCAGGTTGTGTTGGTTCGTTGTAGTGAACACCTGCCTTATGCGCTTGTGACGTGTGGTTGCATCCTCCCCATACACCATAATGTCAAAAAGTCAACATATACGGCAACTCCAGGGCAGACAGCCAGGATGGTGGACATGATTGTCTGGAAGAAGCAATGTGCCAGCTCAACCTGAACAGTATAAGAGTGCATTGGAACATCCCAATGTGCATCACAAATGCAGTGAGCCAGAGGAAGGTCATGTTCGATTCAGGCAGACGTATTGTACTAGCAATGAATCAAAGCTCACTTCTAAATGATAAGGATGTGACTTAAGAGCCCAATCCTGGAGGTGCAAGTTATAGTACAGTGAGGGCAAGTTGTAGAACTAGGGAGAGGGTGCCAGAGTTCAGGGTTGGATAATTCTCTTTCCTTTCATTGGAGCCTCCCAGTTGCCTCATTGACACTCATAGGCTTGTGGTGTTGCCATCCCAAGCAGTCTGCTGCCTTTTTATATAGTGCCTTCTGAAAGTATTCATACCCCTTGACTTATTCAACATTTTGTTGTTACAGCCTGAATTCAAAATGGATTAAAACATTTTTTTTTCTCACTACCCAATAATGACAATGTGAAAACAGGTTTTTAGAAATTGTTGCAAATATATTGAAAATAAAGTACATAAATATCTAATTTACAAGGTCAATACATGTTAGAATCTCTTTTGGCAGTGATTACAGCTGTGAGTCTTTAAGAGCTTTGCACACCTGGATTAGCACATTATTTATTTGTTTATTCTTCAAGCTCTGTCAAGTTGGTTGTTGAATTTTGCTAGACAGCCATTTTCAAGTCTTGCTATACATTTTCAAGCCGATTTAAGCCAAAACTGTAACTAGGCCAATGAGGAACATTCAATGTTTTCTTGGTAAGGCTTGTCCAAACTGGCATCAAATCACCTCTATCACCTGTGGCTGAACACGCCACTCCGCAGACTGACATATAGGTCAGTATGCCACAACCATCAGCCCCTGTAAAACCATAACCCGGCGAGCCCTGAAAGTACGGCTCCGGTGGAGTGGGCGTGCTGCAGTCAGAATGCACCTCTGTCTGGTGACTGTTAGACGTGAGCGCATAGAGTTCAGTTCCAAGCCTAAGAAGCTTGTCTGTTGGTGAAGAGTGAGACAACTCTTTTCACAGTTTATCAGGAAAACCAGATTGTGGATATGATTTATCACTATCCTGGTGTGTGTCACCACCAATTCTCTCGACTTCGCTATTATAAGACAGTCGTCTAGATAGCACAATATCCGTATCCTGTCTGTCTGACTACTTTGAATAGACAGTGGTGTGTTAACATGCGAAAAGGTAGTTTTTGTAATGATTTGTTCAACACCCTCAAATCTAAGTCTCAAGCCACTGTCTTTCTTGGCACTTGAAAATATTTCTGATAATGATCCGTATTTTTGTCTGCTTCCATCACTGGGCGAATAGCTCCTTTTCCTACAAGGAAGGTTATTTTCTGTTCTAGAATAGGGACCGCTTGTGCTGAAACTGTTGTGGGCGTGACACCAGCGAACTGCAACGCGTAAACCTTCCAAATTGTATTCAGTACCCAAGGGGGAGCTGCGCATGCGTGTTTCCATACACTCAGTCTGCTGGACAGGTCTGCTCTTTCTATTAGAGAGGGCAGGGCTGTCATTTGATTTGGAATAGCTAACTGGGCTACAGGCAGAGGCTGCTGTGCAGTTTGACGATTTATATTTTTGACTGTTTAGCCAAGTCACAGGCAGAGGCTGCTGCATGACTGGAATTAAACTGTGTGTCTCGGTGAAACCTAACTGTCCCAGCCCTATGTTTTGCCTTGTGCTCATGGAATCTTTGTCTAAGGCCATGACGCTCATAAGAACGAGTGGACAGGAGAATGGGTGGGAGACACAGGAGTGTGTACACTTAGTGGGCGCTGGAGGGATGTGTGGAAGTGTGTGTCTTGTGTGCACATATACCGGGCGGCTTTTGCTGGCAGTGGGCAATGTGTAGCTAGTCTTCTCTTTCGTGTTGCTACCAGGCGTGGAGCAGGATTCTCTGACTGTAGGATACAACACAAAGTCCCTCACAGGAAGGCTCTCAGGCCCTTGGCGGTTTCTTCACTCTGTACGCCTGGGCAGCGTGCTGTTGCTGAGGGCGGAAAGGATTGCAGTTCCAGCCTCTCGCACCAATGTGGGACACCTCAGGCGCCTGAGTGGGTCTGTCCTGGGCCTGGGAAGCACTCGCAGAGCAATGGCGAGCCTCCCCTGTCTTGGTCAAGGCTGGTTGGGATGGGGCAGGGAAAGGAGCCCGGGGCCTGAGTGGCATGATAGCCTCGAAGGCTGCAGAGCCCTTCTGTTGCTGCTTAAACTTGTGTGTGATGGTCTCCACGATAGGCCTGAAGAGCCCAGATACTGTGACAGGAGCATTCTGCAGCACGTTCTTCTCCCTTTCTGACATTTGGGTGAGGTTGAGCCACAAGTGACGGTGTATCACGACCGAGAATCCCATGATTCTGCCCGCGTCCTGGGCAGCACACCTCGTCATGTGTAGAGTGAAGTCTGTCGCCTTCCTGAGCTCAACGTACATCTCTGGAGTAGCCTGCCGTTCCATGTCCCGGAGGAGCTGGGCCTGGTAGGCCTGGAGGATGGCCGTGGTGTTCAACATGGCTGCTGACTTGGCCGGCTGCCTTGTAAGACTTCTCCGCCAGGGAAGCGGTAATACGTCATACTCTGGATGATAGCTGCGGCTTCACTGCCGCAGAGGCTACTGAGAGGTGTGAGGCTATGGTTTCTTTGAGCAGGTTGGGTTCTGTGTCGATCCTGGACCATGAATTGAAGCTCTGAATGTGAGAGCGTGTCTGTTGTGGCTTCTCCCAGGATCGCCTCACCTCATTCCTGACATCTGAGAACAGGGGAGGGGTCTATGGCGGGGCTGGCTATCTGGACAGAGACTGGGTGACTGACTGTGGGAAGTAAGCCCCTGCCAGCATGGTTTCAGGGGCTGGTTGTGAATCTGGCCAAGACAGGCCTAGCTTAGTCACAGCCCTGCCCAGGCATGAACTCCTTGTTGTAAGGGTCCTTGTCAGAGATCGGAGGGGCAGCCGGCGTCTCCTCATTGTCCTCTTCCTCTATGTCACCCTCACTCTGAGCCCTTTCATCTGAGCCAGGATCTCCATAGGCCCACTGGCTGGCATGGAAGTCTCTCAGCTCCCGGTGTGCTGCATCCTCGAAATAAGCAGCAGGTTGGGGAAGGGCAGAGGTGTGGAGACTCTGTCGAGTATTGGAGAGCTGCACCTCACCCCCTCGTCTGTAGGCTCCCGGGAGATATACGGGACGAGCTGGGTGGTGGAGAGATAGAGACCAGCTGCACTCGATGGAGGGAAGGCAGAGGAACCCCGGAGCAGTGGATACAGAAGAAGGGGTCCGTAAGAGCCACCTCCGTGCTCTGGTCCAAGCCATCGGGCGCAGTCTCTGTGACGTCCCTCCCCGACATGTGTGGCTTGCACTTGAAGCACTATTTTATCCCGGCAGGGAACGACATCTCGGCCTGAGGAGAGAAATCATTAAAAAACAGAAAAACCTGATGGAATCCGTCTGGTACCTTCACTCAAAGCTTACGAACACTCTTTGAGTGTGATTGGGAAGGCGATTATTTAATAATGACCTCAATCTTTGGTCTCCTGCAAGTGCGACGCATTAGCTAGCTAGCTAGAAGGACCACTAGCAAAGAGTGGCTAGCAAGCTAGCTGACTCAGGCTACTAAACGGACCAATGTTGAATGAATCTAAAGAAAAAAATATATATACAGTACCAGTCAAAAGTTTGGACATACCTACTCATTCAAGGGTTTTTCTTTATTTTGACTATTTTCTACATGGTAGAATAATAGTGAAGACATCAAAACTATGACATAACACATATGGAATCATGTAGCAACCAAAAAAGTGTTAAACAAATCAAAATATATTTTTGATTCTTCAAAGTAGCCATCCTTTGCCTTGATGACAGCTTTGCACACTCTTGGCATTCTCTCCACCAGCTTCACCTGGAATGCTTTTCCAACAGTCTTGAAGGATTTCCCACATATGCTGAGCACTTGTTGGCTGCTTTTCCGTCACTCTGCAGTCCAACTCATCCCAAACCATCTCAATTGGGTTGAGGTTGGTTGATTGTGGAGGCCAGGTCATCTGATGCAGCCCTCCATCACTCTCCTTGGTCAAATAGCCCGTACACAGCCTGGAGGTGTGTTGGGTCATTGTCCTGTTGAAAAACAAATCATAGTTCCACTAAGCGCAAACCAGATGGGATGGCGTATCGCTGCAGAATGCTGTGGTAGCCATGCTAGTTAAGTGTGCCTTGAATTCTAAATAAATCACAGACAGTGTCACCAGCAAAGCACCATCACACCACCTCCTCCATGCTTCACGGTGGGCACCACACATGTGGAGATCATCCGTTCACCTACTCTGCGTCTCACGGCGGTTGGAACAAAAAATCTCTAATTTGTACTCATCGGGCCAAAGGACAGATTTCTACTGGTCTAATGTCCATTGCTTGTGTTTCTTGACCAAAGCAAGTCTCTTCTTCTTATTGGTGTCCTTTAGTAGTGGTTTCTTTGCAGCAATTCACCGACGAAGGCCTGATTCACGCAGTCTCTTCTGAACAGTTGATGTTGAGATGTGTCTGTTACTTAAAACATTTATTTGGGCTGCAATTTGAGGTGCAGTTAACTCTAATGAACTTATCCTCTGCAGCAGGGGTAACTCTGAGTCTTCCATTCCTGTGGCGGTCCTCATGAGAGCCAGTTTCATCATAGCGCTTGATGGTTTTTGCAATTGCACTTGAAGAAACTTTCAAAGTTCTTGAAATTTTCCGCAGTGACTGACCTTCATGTCTTAAAGTAATGATGGACTGTAATTTCTGCTTGCTTATTTGAGCTGTTCTTTACATAAAATGGACATGGTCTTTTAGCAAATAGGGCTATCATATATATACCACCCCTACCTTGTCATAACACAACTGATTGGAAAGAAATTCCATAAATTAACTTTTAACAAAAGACACCTTGAAGTTAATTGAAATGCATTCCAGGTGACTACCCCATGAAGCTGGTTGAGAGAATGCCAAGAGTGTGCAAAACTGTTATCAAGGCAAAGGGTGGATACTTTGAAGAATCTCAAATATAAAATATATTTTAATTTGTTTAACACATTTTTGTTTACTATACATTTCCATATGTGTTATTTCATAGTTTTGATGTCTTCACTATTATTCTACAATGTAGAAAATAGTAAAAATAAAGAAAAATCCTTGAATGAGTAGGTGTGTCCAAACTTTTGACTGGTACTGTATGTTCTTTGCCGTTTGGTCGAAGTTGTAGGCCGTCTGAAATTGCGCAGTTTAGACGAAAAATAAGTATAGATGAATTTACAGATGATAAGAATGGTGGCTTTGATAAACGGCAGTGGCTGAATAAGGCAAGAGTGACACTCTCCGGCACCCTTGTGGGAGGGGCCAATCACTGCCTGGCGTGGCAAAGACAGGACTTCGGTGGTTTCATAGTTGAACATGATTCAGTGGTGCTGTCTTACTACTTATAGCATAGTAAGAAATCGATTTCAAGATTAAGTAAAACTCAAACTGTTTTACATTCACCATTGGCCTCGTAGTGAAATCCCTGAGCGGTTTCCTTCCTCTCCGGCAACAGAGTTAGGAAGGACTACTCTATCTTTGTAGTGACTGGGTGTGTTGATACACCATCCACAATTTTTACCCATCTACCAATAGGTGCCCTTCTTTGAGGGGCATTGGAAAACCTCAATGGTCTTTGTGGTTGAATCGTTGTTTGGAATTGGATTTGGAGTCAAATCTAGGGGGCCCCCCTAACGTAATTGCAAGAGTAGGGTCTGCACATGACAGTTTTCTGTGTCTGAGCCCACTTGCCTTAGAGACGATTTACAATAGCCACAACATAAATTTAAAGTGTAACTGTATGCCTTTTTGTCAGGCATAACCATACAGCACTGAATGAGAGCAAATTTGACTTGCAAAGTTGTGAGGTTTCATTCCTCATTCATAGTTGATATTTCCGCCTATTGTATCTGTGATATTTCCTAAATGCTTTAAGATGTCCTAATTTTTTTTTGGGGGGGGGTGTAGGGCAGACAATTGACTGCTCATATTCCAGATGTTAGCAATATCAGAGCTTGCAATATTGGATTAAATTAGTTTATGTGGCCCACCACCCCTCCAGCCAGGCATTATTCTGTACTGTTTGAGTTTAGGGGGTGTGTCCCAATATCTATAAATGTAACAACTTTTGCAGTAAAATATTTTTACACAACCATCCATTTCATATACAGTGTCTTCAAAATGTATTCAGACCCCTTGACTTTTTCCACATTTTGTTAGGTTACAGCCTTATTCTAAAATTGATTAAATCGTTTTTTTCCCTTCATCAATCTACACACATTACCCCATAATGACAAAGCAAAAATAGATTTTTAGACATTTTTGCTAATAAAAAAATAGTATTCAGACCCTTTACTCAGTACTTTGTTGAAGCACCTTTGGCAGAGATTACAGCCTCAAGTCTTCTTGGGTATGACGCTACAAGCTTGACACACCTGTATTTCTAAGTCACCAACTACTTCCCAGACAGAGTTCAGTGTGTCAAATCGGAGGGCCTGTTGTCCGGACCTCTGGCAGTCTCTATGGGGGTGCCACAGGGTTCAATTCTCGGGCCGACTCTTTTCTCTGTATACATCAATGATGTCGCTCTTGCTGCTGGTGATTCTCTGATCCACCTCTACGCAGACAACACCATTCTGTATACTTCTGGCCCTTCTTTGGACACTGTATTAACAAACCACCAGACAAGCTTCAATGCCATACAACTCTCTTGTGGCCTCCAACTGCTCTTAAATGCTAGTAAAACTAAATGCATGCTCTTCAACCGATCGCTGCCTGCACATGCCCGCCCGTCTAGCATCACTACTCTGGACGGTTCTGACTTAGAATATGTGAACAATTACAAATACCTAGGTGTCTGGTTAGACTGTAAACTCTCCTTCCAGACTCACATTAAGCATCTCCAATCCAAAATTAAATCTAGAATCGGCTTCCTATTTTGCAACAAAGCATCCTTCACTCATGCTGCCAAACATACCCTCGTAAAACTGACTATCCTACCGATCCTTGACTTCGGCGATGTCATTTGCAAAATAGCCTCCAACACTCTACTCAGCAAATTGGATGCAGTCTATCACAGTGCCATCCGTTTTGTCACCAAAGCCCTATGTACTACCCACCACTGCGACCTGTATGCTCTCGTTGGCTGGCCCATATTCGTCGCCAAACCCATTGGCTCCAGGTCATCTATAAGTCTTTGCTAGGTAAAGCCACGCTTTATCTCAGCTCACTGGTCACCATAGCAGCACACACCGGTAGCACGCGCTCCAACAGGTATATTTCACTGGTCAGCCCCAAAGCCAACTCCTCCTTTTGCCGCCTTTCCTTCCAGTTCTCTGCTGCCAACGACTGGAACGAATTGCAAAAATCACTGAAGCTGGAGACTCATATCCTCCTCACTAACTTTAAGCATCAGCTGTCAGAGCAGCTTGCAGATCATTGCACCTGTACATAGCCCATCTGTAAATAGCGCACCCAACTACCTCATCCCCATATTGTTATTTATTTTCTGCTCCTTTGCACCCCAGTATCTCTACTTGCACATTCATCTTCTGCACATCTATCACTCCAGTGTTTAATTGCTAAATTGTAATTATTTCGCCACTATGGCCTATTTATTGTATATAGACTTCTATTGTGTTATTGACTGTACGTTTGTTAATTCCATGTATAACTCTGTGTTGTTTGTGTCGCACTGCTTTGCTTTATCTTAGCCAGGTCGTAGTTGTAAATGAGAACTTGTTCTCAACTGGCCTACCTAGTTAAATAAAGGTGAAATAAAAAATTGGGGGGGGGGGAGTTTCTCCCATTCTTCTCTGCAGATTCTCTCAAGCTCTGTCAGGTTGGATGGGGAGCGTTGCTACACAGCTATTTTCAGGTCTCTCCAGAGATGTTCGATCGGGTTCAAGTCCGGGCTCTGGCTGAGACATTGAGACTTGTCCCGAAGCCAATCCTGGGTTGTCTTAGCTGTGTGCTTAAGGTCGTTGTTCTGGAAGATGAACCTTCGCCCAAGACTGAGGTCCTGAGCGCTCTGTTTTCATCAAGGATATCTCTGTGCTCCATTCATCTTTCCCTTGATCCTGACTAGTCTCCCAGTCCCTGCCGCTGAAAAACGTTGCCACAGCATGATGCTGCCACCATGCTTCACCGTAGGGATTTCCTCCAGACGTGACGCTTGGCATTCAGGCCAAAGAGTTCAATCTTGGTTTCATCAGAACAGAGAATCTTGTTTCCCATGGTCTGAGAGTCTTTAGGTGCCTTTTGGCAAACTTCAAGTGAGCTGTCATGTGCCTTTTACTGAGGATGGTTGTCCTTCGGAAAGGTTCTCCCATCTCCACAGAGGAACTCTAGAGCTCTGTCAGAGTAACCATCTGGTTCTTGGTCACCTCTCTGACCAAGGACCTTCTCCCCCGATTGCTCAGTTTGGCTGGGTGGCCAGCTCTAAAAAGAGTCTTGATGGTTCTAAACTTCTTCCATTTAAGAATGATGGAGGCCACTGTGTTCTTGGGGACCTTCAATTTTGGTACCCTTTCCCAGATCTGTTCCTCGACACAACCCTGTCTCGGAGCTCTACGGACAATTCCTTCGACGTCATGGCTTGGTTTTTGCTCTGTCAACTGTGGGACCTTTATAGACAGGTGTGTGCCTTTCCAAATCATGTCCAATCAATTGAATTTACCACAGGTGGACTCCAATGACATTATAGAAACATTTCATGGATGATCAATGGAAACAGAATGCACCTGAGCTCAATATCGAGTCTGATAGCAAAGGGTCTGAATACTTATGTAAATATGGTATTTGCAAAAATTTGCTAACACCTGTTTTCGCTTTGTCATTATTAGGTATTGTGTGTAGATTGCTGAGGATTTTTTTCTTTAATCCATTTTAGAATAAGGCTGTAACAAAATGTGGAAGAAGTCAAGGGGTCTGAATACTTATCGAAGGCACTGTATGGGAGACCTTAGAGATATGGAAAAACATGGTTGTGCTTTGTTATATCTCGGGTAGCGGTATCTCAAAGACTAAATCCCTTTTTGAAGATTGGCCATTAGCGTACTGGGTCGGAGTTCCGAACGGAACGATATGACCACTCATGTAAACTTTTTTCTGCACCCTGATTGGACATTGCATACAGTCAGTTGCGTGACATAGAAATTAATCCCATCTCTTGCGTTGCAACTAAGTTGCTGGCAATTTTTGGGGTGACACTGAGCATCATAGATGCCACTTTGTTGCAATCAACAGAAATTGCGTCCAGATTGCAACGTGTGACATCGGCTTTAGTCTTCTCTTCTCCTACAGAATATCTATGCCATGGACCTCCGTAGTGCACACAAAGTCCCAGATACCCCTCGTCTGCGCCTCTCCCTTACCCGCTCCATGGGCTCCGAGCTGGACCAGGGCAGTCTGCCATWCAGGGCGGGGGAGGGAGGGAGCGTCTACCGCCGCCTGGCAAGACGCAAGAACAAGCAGAGGGTGCCCAAACCTGTGTCTGACAACAATTCCCTCCAACCACTGACCCGCATACAGGACCCCATGGAGCATGAATGGCAAGGCGCAGAGGAGAGACCGGAATCAGAGTTAACAACAGACACACGTGAAAACAGTCTATTCAGTTTGTTTTCTATCAAACATTTAATGAAATATTTGATCATCTATTTTTTATCTCGGTTTGAAGGTCAGGATTGGTCCTATTTGTGGTATATTGATCTCATTTCCTGTCTCTTTTTCTCTTAAGGGCATAGCCAGTCAGAGTGCAGCTCTCCCATGATGGAGCAGGAAGTGGAGTCGTCGACTGACAGAGTGGAGAGTTGTGGTTCCGCACTGGGCTCTGGAGATGAGACATTGGGGGGTGGGGCCTTGTTGAGGGTGACAGGGGCAGGGTACAGGTCAGAGGGTAGGACCTCTGAACCTGGACAGGAACAAATAGATAGGACTGACCAATCAGAGAGCTGTGTTTCTGCAGAGGGACCAAAAGACAACATTAGCAATAGGTTAGTGGACAGTGCCACAGAAGTGGAATTGGGGACAGATACCTTGATTGACAAGGTAGAAAGGTTAGGCACAGCTAATGTTATTGAGGGGTTGGGGACATATTATTTTATTGACAGTGTAGAGGAGATGGGGACACATATTCTGATTGACAGAGATAGCACTTCAGTGGTGGATGTTGGAGATAAAACCGTGTCTGATGGTTCTGTGGTCTGTACCGATGTTGAGGTTGCAGAGGAAGTGGTGGAGAATGACACAAAACAGCAAAGTGAAGAGGTTGTGACACAGTGTCCAGACAGTAGTGGCGCAGAAGTGAATCCCGGTAAAGTGATTGTGACCGATGTGACTATCAACTCTTTGACCGTAACTTTCAAAGAGGCCTTGGCAGCTGAAGGGTTTTTTAAGGGCTGAAGGACAGAGTTCTGAGAGAGGATTAGAGAACATGTGAGGTTATACATGAAATGCAACCCATATGTTGAATTTACCACTTAGGAACATGTTTAGATAAACCACAATATAATTTGTCATTAAAGATGTTTACAAAGCCTATGAGAATAAATTGATACCAATTACTAGGGTTTTGGTGAGGTATTGTACCTTAGAGAATTGGGTGGTAATTTTCACATTGTGTTTGGTTCTGGAAAGAAGATTAGTAAGAGGATGAGGAAAGATGGATGAGGGAGAGAGCAGTTGACTCCTGAATGTCATATTTATAACATTACTACTTCTCCAACGTCTCTTATTCCAGGAGGCTCATTTCGGTTGCTCTTTTTTCTAACGCTTTTGTATTAAGTCGTCTGTCTTCCTCANAGAGCAGTTGACTCCTGAATGTCATATTTATAACATTACTACTCCAACATCTCTTATTCCAGGAGGCTCATTTCGGTTGCTCTTTTTTCTAACGCTTTTGTATTAAGTCGTCTGTCTTCCTCAGTATTAACAGTAAGTTCTGCATGTCCCGTATGTCATGCACACCCTTGTCCTCCATTCGATTTTTTTGTTTGATTTCTATAACAAGGAAATAGAAAGGAGAAGGAATGCCTGGAGGGATAGAAGTTTAAGCATTTCAAGATGAAGGCTGGCTGCGTTGAAGTATTGTTGTTTTTATTTTACTTCTCAAATTGAAAGAGCCTACCTGATTCTATTTTTGTATTACCATTTGATAGTCCACCCCTCTCGCTAAGCCTTTGTGCATTTCTAAAGAGGGGATATCAGTTTACACCTCTCATTCCCAAATGTGTTTTAGGTCTCATTTCAGTTACTCCTTTTTCTAACGCATTTGTATAAAGTTGACGGTCTTCCTCAGTATTTACAGTAAGTTCTGCATGTCCTGTCAATCACGCACAGCCTCGTCATTTCATTCAATGTTTATTTCTATGGCAAAAATAGAATTCCTAAAAGGATAGAAGTTCAGCATTTCAAGATGAAGGTTGGCTACGTTGAAGTATTGTTTTTACTTCCAGGTAAAAAAAGGCATATTCTTGTATTACCAATTGATAGTCCACCCCTCTCACTAAGCCTTTGTGCATTTCTAAAGAGGAGATATCAGTTTACACCATTGTTGCAGTAGGAAATGTGCAAACTGAAGCAAATGTTCTCGGTTGTATTTATCGCATGTCACATGTAAAAGCTAAATTAAATGTCACGTGTTGAAAAATGTATCTTTGGTCACAATGACATGTCTTCTCTATACCGTATGCCTAGAAATATATAGTGTAACATCTACTTGTGTTTGAGATTCATATAACAGGATGGATATTACCTAAACATTTTAGCATGGAATAAAACATGTTAGCAGTAACAGAAGTGTCCTCACTGGTCCATTTTAGTAGCTGTTTTGGAAATGCATTTGCAGCAACTTGTGCCTCCTTTTATCACCACTAGGGGTC
>NW_019943120.1:182522-189579 GCF_002910315.2 Salvelinus sp. IW2-2015
AACTCTGCCTGGACCTGGCCCGCCAGGGGCTCCCGGGGGTCCTGGGCCCCCCTTATACTTGGAGGCTCTCTGCTTGATAAAGGCAGCCATTAGCTGAGGGTTTGAGCGGAGGATGTTGAGCACCTGCTGTTGCTGCTCGGGTGAGCTGGGGGAGCGAAGGGTACGGAGCAGTTCCTGAAGGGCAGCCTGCGGGAGGTTCCCACCCCCAGCTGCACCACCTTGCTGCACCATACCAATCAACCCACCAGGTCCCTGAGCCTGCTGCCGCTGTTGCATTTGCTGCGGTTGTTGCTGCTGAGGCGCCACCATGCCTGGATGTCCCATCATGGCTTGCCTCTGCTGAGGTGGCATTCCCTGGCCAGCCCACTGTTGCTGGGGGTTCTGAAGCGGGGGACCAACCCTCTGCTGCTGCACCTGTGGAGGCAGCTGRCCCTGGGGGTTAGGCTGCTGGGGCTGCTGCTGCATGGGGCCAGTGCCCACCATCATACCTGGAGGACCCTGCTGCTGCTGCTGCTGCTGCTGCTGTTGTTGCTGCTCCATGTGAGCCCTGGCAGCAGCCTGAGCTGCCTGGGCTGCCTGAGCCGCCTGAGCCTGGGGAGGCAGCCCCTGGGCCCCCACCATGCCCACCCCAGGGTGGGCCATACCCATCTGGCCCTGGGGCTGTTGGTGGTGAGGGTGCGGAGGCATCATGCCAGCTGCCTGCGCCGCCTGCCTCTGCAGAGACATCTTCCTTTGTGCGTCTGCCACTTGTTGAATCTTCATGGCGATCTCCACAGCCGCTGGAGGAGGCCCTGAAGGAGGTTGCTGCTGCTGCATAGAAGGCTGGCCAGGGTTGGGCTGCTGTTGTGGTGGTTGCTGCTGAGGTGGTGTGGCTGGTCCCAGGCCCGGTTTTCCTTGGGACTGAGGGTGCGGTGAGGAGCCTGGAGGCCTGTTGGTGTAAGGGGGCAGGCTGTTGGGGTGTTGCTGGAGCTGTGGGGGGTTTGAGGCCTGGGACTGCTGCTGGACCTGAGGAACCATCTGCTGTTGCTGGGGGGAGTTCATCATCCCCCCTCCTCCAGGCATCTGCTGGAACTGGTGGTGAAGCTGGTGGTGCTGCTGAGGCATCCCACCTTGCTGCTGCAGCAGTAAAGTTCCTCCACCACCCATCCCTGGCTGGGGCCCAGGAGGCATGTTGGGCTGGGTGGGTGTCTGTGGTGTTGGGGGCTGGGTGCCTCCTGATGTGGGTGTACTAGGGGCTGTGGTACCATTGTTACCTGGTGATGGCAGCCCCCCAGGAGGTCCTCCTCCACCGCAGGCAGGCTGGCCCACCCGCTGCATGCTGGCCATCCTTCTCCGAAGCATCTGAGCCTGCTGGAGGCGGTGCTGGAGTTGCTGCTGGCGGAGCTTGTGCTTGATGTTGAGGCAGAAGGGTACGGGGCACTTGTTCTCCTGGCAGTGCTTGGCGTGGTAGCAGCACAGGGCAATGAGTTGCTTGCAGATGGGGCAGCCACCGTTGGTCTTGCGCTTGCATCCCTTGGTGTGCTGCACCACACGCTTCATCTTCTGGCAGGACGGCAGGGAGCAGTTGGCATTGCGGCATTGGCAGGCGTGGACCAGGGACTGGATGCAGCGCTGAATGCTGAGGCGGCGGGAGTCCCCGGGGCTCTGAGTGGCAGCGGCCGCTGCGTTGCTGCTCTCGTCGTCCAGGCCCAGGCCCAGCTTCTCCATCTTGTGTTCATGGCCCTTAGTGTTATAGCAGGTGATACACAGGTCGTAGTCCTCGCAGACRGTGCAGTGGAAGCGTGTCTCCACRCTTGCCTTGCACTCATTGCAGGTGTAGACGAAGCGGTCCTGGCTCTGATTGTGTAGCTCCACCAGCATGCACATGGAGCTCCACTTGGCTCTCCTCAGGGAGGAGAACTCCAGGTGCTTGTCCCGGGCCAGCGTCAGGAAGGCGTCACGCCCATCCATCAGGTCGCAGGCCATTAGGGTGTCCGGGTCCGTGATGGGGGGCAGGGAGTTGGCAGTGGGGCCGGCGATGAGACGGATCACAAAGAACACCTGTAGGGGGCAGAGAAGAAAGGATGAGCACTGGGACTGAGAGTATGTGTGTTTGTGGCTTTATTTAGAAGATGGCGACAGCATCAAATACCTCCTTGTGTTTCTCCATACAAGCATAGAGCTTCTGGGAGAGGTCATTGGACACATTGGGCATCCCTGGTTTCTTCTTATTGGCTCGGATCAGGCTGCTGTTCTTGTTCTTGCTCGTCTTCTTACTGTTCTTCTTTTTGGCATTCTTGCTGTCACTTTTCGGGGCCTGTGTGTGGAGAACACCAGATTAAAAATCGACTCCAATACATTCCATTAAAGCACTGAATCTGAAGCAGCCTCGAAATTGACCCAATTAGCAATGGTTCAATATCTATCCTCTAAGCAATACTTTTTAACAACAGCTACTCCTATCATGTTATTATTGAGGACAACCAATATCCCACACCCCAGATCCTGTAACATATTCACAAAAACACTCCTCTCTCCTGTTGTATTGAAGTCCTTACACTCACATCTACGCTCTCGCTGGAGGTGCTGTTCTCCTCCCTCTTCCTCTCCTCCTCCTCCTGCTCCAGCTCCTTGATGCTCTCCTCCAGCACGTTGGGCCAGAAGTCCCCCTCAAAGTATGGTAGCTCGTTGGCACTGGTGAGACGGTCCTCTGTGGCCTGCTTGAAGACGTCCTGAAACAGAGCATGAATAAGATGTCAAGAGGGGGGGGGGGGGCTCCATGCATACAATTACCTCATAGAAGAAAGCAGTTGGATTTGCCTGGCACAGCCTGTGCAATGTCTGACAAAACAAAATTTATTGTAGTCACCTTGTAGTCATGCACAATGCGCTCAGCTACGGCCTTGTCMAGCATYTTCTTGTACCACTCCTGTAGACGCTTGGGCTTGGGGATCTTCTGGTCCACAGGATGACAGTGGAAGATGTAGTCGTCCCCTTCACTTGGGGGACAAGCCCAGATGTGCCCTGTTGTAAACCTGCCATGGGAGAGGAAGGGTTGAAGAATCAGACCAGCAACTGGAAAGAGTGAATCTTATTAGAACAGTAAAGTAGAATGAAATCTGCAACCGACCCTTTAGACATTTAGTACATATGTTTAGAGTGATGAGGTCAAATCATGTTCTCAGGAATCTATGCCCACTAATAGGTTGAGCTTAGTAAAAAAAAAAAAAAAGGGCCTCGTCTCTTACCCCAACTTCTTGACGTACTCCAGGTACCCTATGAGTATCTCATGGTAGACGCCTGTGCGGAGGTGTCGAGGTTGGAAGAAGTGCACGCTGTCCAGGTAAGAGATATACACTCGTCTCTGGTTGGGCGGAGGGCTGTCTGAACCGTACTCCTGCACATGCATGCCGAAGAAGCAGACGTCAGCCCCGTCTATGTCCTCGAATGCAAACAGCGCCTTCGTTCTGTAGGGAAAGGACTCGGACATCTCCCCGGTGTCCACAAACCTGTATCAGTTAAAGGAGAGCATAAGTAGACACACCCACATAAACACTGTATAGGCGTTGTCCCACGAGAACAGATAACGTTGTTAGGATAAGTCTCAACTCTCCAGTCTACAATGGGACTAATTGAAAGCCCACATGAACCTTGAGTCCATTTACGCTAGGATCAATTTGACATCTTCCTTGGTAGTCTATATTTGACTCCATATTAAAGAATCACTACCCCTCAAGACTCTCACCTGGACTTCATGCCTGGCTTGACCTCCACCACCTTGTCGGAGACATGGACCACACGGATAGTGACGTCACCAGACTCTGGATGGTTCTGCCGCCTGAGGTAGTCATTCACTCGCCCCTCTAGGAAGCTGCCCAACTTAGTTTGGGGGAGCCCTGTGAAAATTAAGTATGGAAAGAATAGAATGGGAGAGGGATGGAGAAATAGAGGAGGAATGATAGAGGACGGAAGGAAGAGAGGAAATGGGTGACAGCGATTAGAGGAAAGGTCACATGGTTTCGGTAAAAGCCAACCCAGTCTGGGGTGGTAGGTGGGTGTATGGGGGTTATGTCTGTTAAGTAGCTCAGAGCAGAGAACTTCACTAGTGACATTAAAGATGGAATAACCACTGGGCTCTAATCTGACAGTTAAAAAATATATGTTTTTATAAAAGGGCAAGTCAGAAGCATACAAACTCAACCACTGACTGCTTCTAGAGTACTCTGAAGTCAGTCTGAGGCACTTCGTCAATCAATGTCTAAAATGCCATGATCGCATTGTCAATTTGGCAACTAACAGCATATCTGAGACTTGGACTAATCCTCTGCTCTGAGCACTCAATAAAATCACAAGAGATGACAGGGTGTAAACTGGATCTGACACCATATAAAGACATTTCCCCCTCTTCCATTCAAGACATATTTCATTGAGATCCTTGTATGAGACTAGGCCAGTTTGTCCTTTTAATTTGCAGGCCCGCTCGCCTACCTGTGGCTCCCTAAAAACTTTGCCTTTGAGGGTGTGGAGAATGGGATGGGGGAGGTAAGAATTCCCACCTGTGGAAGGATTGTAGCCACGCAAAAACTGGACAACTGTCAAAAAGTTGGGGGAAAAGCGTGAGTATCGATGCCATTGCAAACTGAAAAAAATGTACCCAAAATATGATTTCAAGTAGATTTCTGGACAGTGGACACCCACTGAGGAAAAAAAGATTTGAGAGAGGATGACATAAATAAGGCTCCAACAAGATAAAAAAAAGAAAAGTCCATGATTGCCTCGGTGACCCATAAACCTTAAAAACAGCAAACTATAAACCGAGAACCCCTAAATGACCATGTTTTTGCCATGGCCTTCAGTGTGTACAGGCCTGGGATAAGAGTGAAATCGAACCACAAAGCTGCAGCAGACTGACAGCGGCAACTATTGTCTGAGGACTGGCTTCTGAAATAAAAAAATAGGGTTGGTTACATATAACATTTTCATTGGGGAGGGAGGGGGAGATACAAAAGGGTTGGGTCATGGGAAAAAGTGGAATGGAAAAAGGTAGAATGTGTGTTAACTGGAACACTCGTCCTCTCGAGTAGTGTATCAGGGCATAGGAAATTAAACCAGACTGCCTCAGAGGAAAGAAGAAGATTATTTGGAAAACACCGTGCACCAAATCATAAATTTAAACAAAGATTTGAAGGGGGGAAAAGGTCAATTATGTGTTTGCTCTTCACATGAAAGTATGGTGTTATACTTGTGGGATGTGCGTTTAGGAAATTAGCATGTGTCAGTAACAGCACCAAAGGAGAAGAGGGATAAAGAGAACACCGAAAAGAAACGGCTGAGCGACTGGAGAAGGGAGGGGAGACACAGATAGACTGACACCCCGATGAAGATGACGGTAGATGAGCGCCCCCCGTTTGTCACTTACTCCACTTACTTCTGGCCGCGTATTTGTTCTCTTTCCGCGTCTTATTGGCCTTCTTAAGGCAGCTGTCACATACAAAGCTGTGGAGATGAGGAAAAGGAACACGCTTTATTTCATTACTTCAAATACATCATACTTGCATTTGTTATTTACCATTTCTCAGTGGCCTTCAGCTTCACTTCTTTGCCCTACTGAATAAGTTGGCAGCAATGAATGATGTAAGGTATTGCTGAGGGTCATGATGGCAAACGGGCAACAACCACGGTAAGATTGAACCTGGAACTGCACCTTGGAATAAAGTGGGCGGTTTCACAGTTCTAACAGTCGCATTAACGTAAGATGTACAGAATGTGTATGTAAGTTGGCTCACCCTGCCGGCCATATGGTGTCATTATGCAGGACACAGATTTGGTGCATTTTACGCCCGCAGTCGGTACATTCCACAAGCCTACAGAAAAGAGAGATGTGGACAGAGAGAGTCACGGGTTATTGATACCATGTGTCACACACGGATATAGTCATTATTTTCTCAACAGGAGTTTCAACTAGCAGAACATTTCAAACACAAAAGCCATGACGATAACCTAAACAGGCTAAATTGACTAAAACACAGTAAAGATTAAATATTACAGTTAACAAATATTTCACAGTATCTAAAGTTTATGCAAATGTACCACATGGAAAACATATGGTTTGACACCAAGTACAGATCAAATGTAAAGGGGGGGAAAAAAGAGTAGATACCATTCAGGGTCGAGCGTGTCATTCTTCTTCCTCTGAAACTGATCTTTGCTGATGGACCTGTGAAGAGGAGGGAGAGAGGCCCAGGAGTGTGGGAGGTAAGAACAGACTCAATCCAATCACTGGGCCAGAAATGCAATGTACTATATTACAGCCATAAAGAAGTCACAAGCAATAAGAGCAGGCTCTGGCTTTATACAGGCTAGGATTCAGGCATTTTGAAAACATCATCTAACACTTCCAGAACATTAGGAGCCCTCAGTATGTTGGGGTTTTAGCTGAAGAGAGAAGAGGCAGAAATCAAGTAAAAGGATGGAGACGGCAGTTGAGGTGAACTGCTGCCTTAAGAGGTAGAGGAGAGAGAAATACATTTTATTTTTAAAGTTGACCATTTCACTAAGGGAGAGACTGAGAAGGTATTCAGTGATGGGGAGAAAGAAAAACTTTATCATCGCTATTGATAGAAGGCATTTATAATAAGAACAAACATATTTACATGTCTCAATGAAGCATAGAAGAACAGTCAGTATTAAATGGTGGGGGGGGGGGAGGCTGGTACTCATCGTTGAGCGCTGAGAAGGATCATCCCAAGGGACACGCACTCGCCTGGATTTGTTGAAACACTTTCACAGAAGTGGCTGTCAGAAGAAGCCAAATTGTGGTGAACTAGACCGTTCGCCAACCGCACAGCCAATCACAGAGAAGGCCACGAGGAAGCAGTCACCAATCAGGGCAGGGCAGGACAGGCCAGGAGAAGAGAGAGGGCAAGGTCGTCGCCAGGTAGCAGCCAATCATGATCGCAGGGTTTTGTGTGTGGGCAGGTGTTTTTGATTTTGGCATTAATTTTGGAGTGGATGATTGGTACACAAAGCAGGCCAATGCAGGACATCACAGCGTTAAAAAGGAGGGAGAGAAGGGAAG
>NW_019943121.1:0-16551 GCF_002910315.2 Salvelinus sp. IW2-2015
ATTAGATAGAACCACCAATTACGGCGAGACCCCTCTCTGGTATTAAGCATAGAACTATCGTTATTAACCTCCAGCCTCTACGCTGGTATTATTAGTAGGTCACGGGAACCTACACGTATTATCACCTAGGGGTCTGGTTTATTTATGTAATAGGGCCGAACACCATTACCAGCCTCTTGGTATTAGTATAAGAACCACATTACCTAGCCTCTCTATGTTAGACCGATTCCAGTTGTATTAGTGTTAGACCCACCAGATCAGACTCTTTGGTATAGTATTAGAACCCACCATTACCAGCCCTCTCTGGTATTAGTATAGGAAACCACATATCAGCCTCTCTGGTATTAGTATATAGAACCACCATTATCAGCCTCTCTGGTATTTAGTATAAGAACCACATTACCAGCCCTCTCCTGGTAATTCAGTATAGAACCAACCATTACGCAGCCTCTCTGGTATTAGTATATAAGCCATCATTATCAGCTCTCTGATATAGTATAGAACCACCATTATCAGCCTCTCATGTATTAGTATAGAACCCATCCATTATTCAGCCTCTCTGGTATTAGTATAGAACCACCATGTCATTATCAGCCTCTCTGGTACCTTGTAGTAGAACATCAATGTCATTACCTAGCCTCTTCTGGTATTAGTAGAACGAACCACTGTCATGACCAGCCTCTCTGGTATTAGTATAGACCAACCATGTCATTACCAGCCTCTCTGGTATTAGTATAGAACCACCATTTATCAGCCTCTGGTGGTATTAGTATAGAACCACCATTGCCATTACCAGCGCTCTCTGGTATTTAGTATAGAACCACCATTACCAGCCTCTCGTGGTATTAGATAAGAACCACCATGTCATTATCACCTTTGGTAGTAAGCCCAATGTCTGATAAGGCCACTCTTTGGATGTCAATGAAGTGCTTATGCAATACCCTTGTATTGTATGACACATGCTCATTATCAGCCTACTCTGGTATTAGTATAGAACCACCATGTCTATTATCAGCCTCTCTTGGTATTAGTTATAGAACCACCAATGTCATTTAACAGCCTCTCGTGGTAATTAAGAACTAATGTCATACCAGCCTCTCTGCGTTAGTTCCATGTCATTTATCAGCCTCCTCTGTCACTTAGGTATAAACAACCACCATTCGCTCATTATCATGCCTAGCTCTTGTCCCATTAGTTTAGACACCACCATGTCATTATTCAGCCTCTCTGGTAATTAGTAATATGAAACCAACAATTTATCAAGCCTCTGGTATAGTTATATCGAAACATCCATGTCATATTAGCAGCCCTCTCTGGTATTAGCTATAGGAAACCATCATGTCATTACACAGCCTCTCTGGTATTATTATGAACCACCATGTCATTACCAGCCTCTCTGTATTAGTATAGAACCACCATGTCATTACCAGCCTCTCTGGTATTAGTATAAGAACCACCATTGTCATGATCAGCCTCTCTGGTATTAGTATAGAACTCACCATGGTCATCGATCAGCCTACTCTGGTATTAGTATAGAACCACCGAATGTCATTATTAAATCAAGCCTCTCTGGTATTAGTATAGAACCACCACTGTCATTACCAGCCTCTCTGGTATAAGTATTAAAGAACCACCATGTCATGATCAGCCTCTCTCTGGTATTAGTATAGAACCACCATAGTCATTACCAAGCCTCTCTGGTATTAGTATGAGAACCATCATGTCATTACCAGCCTCTCTGGTATTAGTATAGAACCATCATTATCAGCCTCTCTGGTATTAGTATAGACCCACCATTGTCATTATCAGCCTCTCTGGTATTAGTATAGAACCACCATGTCATTACCAGCCTCTCTGGTATTATTATGAACCCAATGTCATATAACCAGCCTCTCTGGTATATTATAGAACCACCATGTCATTACTCAGCCTCTCTGGTATTAGTAATGAACCCATGTCATTACAGCCTCTCTGTATTATATAGAACCACCAGATGTCATTATCATTGCCTCTCTGTCATTAGTATAGAACGCAAGCTGTCATTGATCAGATCCTCATCTGGTACTTAGTATAGACCAACATTATCAGCCTCTCTGGTATTAGTATAGAACCATGCATGTCATGTAGCAGCCTCTCTGGTATTAGTATAGAACCACCATGTCATTACCAGCCTCTCTGGTAATTATTATTAGAAGCCACCATGTCATTACGAGCCTCTCTGGTATTAGTATAGAACCACCATGTGAACATCTAAGCCTCTCTGGTATTAGTATAGAACCACCATGTCATGATCAGCCTCTCTGGTAATTACTAAGAACCACCATGTCATTATCAGCCTCTCTGGTATTAGTATAGAACCACCATGTCATGTACCAGCCTCTCTGTATTAGTATAAACCACCATGTCATGATCAGCCTCTCTGGTATTAGTATAGAACCACCATGTCATTACCCTCCTTTATTATAAGAAATTTATATAAATATAGATATAAGAACCCATCTATGGTCTATTACCAGCCTCTCTGGTATTAGTATAGAACCATCATTATCAGCCTCTTCTGGTATTAGTATAGAACCGACCATGTCATATCATCAGCCTCTCTGGTATTAGTATAGAACCACCATGTCATTACCAGCCTCTTCTGGTATTAAGTATAGAACCATCATGTCCATTACCAGCCTCTCTGTCATTAGTATAGAACCCCCATGTCATTACCAGCCTCTCTGTATTAGTATAGAACCACCATGTCATTATCAGCCTCTCTGGTATTAGTATAGAAACCACCTGTCATTACCAGCCTCTCTGGTATTAGTATAGAACCACCATGTCATTATCAGCCTCTCTGGTATTAGTTATAGAACCATCATGTCATTACCAGCTTCTCTATCATTAGTATAGAACCACCATGTCATTACCAGCCTCTCTGGTATAGTATAGAATCATCATGTCATTACCAGCCTCTCTGGTATTAGTAATAGAACCATCACTATCAGCCTCTCTGGTATTAGTATAGAACCACCATGTCATTATCAGCCTCTCTGGTATTGAGTATAGCACCACCATGTCATTATCATTAGTAGACTTAGTATAGCACCACCAGGTCATTATCATTAGTAGACTTAGTATAGCACCACCAGTCATTATCATTAGTAGACTTATATAGCACCACCAGGTCATTATCATTAGTAAGACTTAGTATAGCAGCCTTGGAGCTGAAGACCTTAGAGCACATCCCTTTTAGTCTTAAAACGGTAACTGACCGAGGCCGTGTATTTCAATACTTCTACAGCCTACTGTATCAATCATTCATTAGTTCATGTCATCACACAGCATACGAGTCATTCATGACGTGAAAATTCAATAAAGCATTTTAGTTTTAAAAAGAAAGCGACCAATTGAATAATTAGCATAAACAATAGGCCTAAAACGTTCCAATTTTTGGAAAATTGCATTCCACAAACGAATGAAACTGTTTTTAGTCTTTTCTGTAATAAGGTTACAATAAATGTTATATTGTAAGCCTTATTATTTATTTTGTGTTGTTTATATTGTTCAAAAACGGTCAGTTAAATATGATATTGTAATCTAACAGCACCTGTTGACACACACAACACGGACCCGGCGCCTCAGTACAGCAACACGGACCGGCGCCTCAGTACAGCAACACGGACCCGCGCTCAGTACAGCAAACGACCCGGCGCCTTCAGTACAGCAACACGGACCCGGCCTCAGTACAGCAACACGGACCGGCGCCTCAGTACAGGCAACACGGACCCGCGGCGCCTCAGTAACAGCAACACGGACCCGGCGCCTCAGTACAGCAACACGGACCCGGCCCCTCAGTACAGCAACACGGACCCGGCGCCTCAGTACAGCAACACGGACCCCGGCGCCTCAGTACAGCAACACGGACCCGCGCCCTCAGTACAGCAACACGGACCCGGCGCCTCAGTACAAGCAACACGGACCCGGCGCCTCAGTACAGCAACACGGACCCGGCGCCTCAGTACAGAAACACGGCCCGGAGCCTCAGTAACGCAACACGGACCCCCGGCCCCTCAGTACAGCAACAACGAGACCCGGCGCCATCAGTACAGCAACACGGACCCCGGCGCCTCAGTACAGCAACACGGACCCGGCGCCTCAGTACAGCAACACGGACCCGGCGCCTCAGTACACGCAACACGGACCCGGCGCCTCAGTACAGCAACACGGACCCGGCGCCTCGTAGCAGCAACACGGACCCCGGCCCTCGGTAGAGCAACACGGACCCGGCCCCTCGGTACGCAACACGACCCGGCACCGCAACACGGACCCGCCGCCTCGGTACAGCAACACGACCCGGCGCGCCTCAGTACAGCAACACGGACCGGCACCGCAACACGGACCCGGCGCCTCGGTACAGCAACACGGACCCGGCGCCTCGGTACAGCAACACGGACCCGCACGCAACACGGACCCGGCGCCTCAGTACAGCAACACGGACCCGGCGCCTCGGTACAGCAACACGGACCCGGCGCTTGCTCCTGACCTTTTTCTTCATCTCCAGTATTTTACTAGTCACATTTAGTCCACATTTAGTGTAGTCACATTTAGTCTAGTCACATTTAGTCACATTTAAACTAGTCACATTTAGTCACATTTAAACTAGTCACATTTAAACTAGTCATATTTAAAACTAGTCACATTTAGTCACATTTAAAACTAGTCACATTTAAACTAGTCACATTTAGTCTAGTCACATTTAGTCACATTTAAACTAGTCACATTTAAACTAGTCACATTTAGTCACATTTAAACTAGTCACATTTAGTCACATTTAAATAGTCACATTTAGTCACATTTAAACTAGTCATATTTAAACTAGTCACATTTAGTCATTTAAACTAGTCACATTTAGTCTAGTCACATTTAGTCTAGTCACATTTAGTCTAGTCACATTTAAACTAGTCATATTAAACTAGTCACATTTAGTCACATTTAAACTAGTCACATTTAGTCACATTTAAACTAGTCATATTTAAACTAGTCACATTTAGTCACATTTAAACTAGTCACATTTAGTCACATTTAAAACTAGTCACATTTAGTCTAGTCACATTTAGTCTAGTCACATTTAGTCTAGTCACATTTAAACTAGTCACATTATGTCACATTTAAAACTAGTCCATTTAGTCACATTTAAACTAGTCATTTTAACTAGTCAATTTATCACATTTAAACTAGTCATATTTAAACTAGTCACATTTAGTCACATTTAAACTAGTCATATTTAGTCACATTTAACTAGTCACATTTAGTCACATTTAACTAGTCATATTTAGTCACATTTAAACTAGTCACATTTAGTCACATTTAAACTAGTCACATTTAGTCATATTTAAACTAGTCACATTTAGTCACATTTAAACTAGTCATATTTAGTCACATTAAACTAGTCACATTTAGTCACATTTAAACTAGTCACATTTAGTCACATTTAAACTAGTCATATTTAGTCACATTTAAACTAGTCACATTTAGTCACATTTAAACTAGTCACATTTAGTCATATTTAAACTAGTCACATTTAGTCCATTTAAAACTAGTCACATTTAAACTAGTCATATTTAACTAGTCACATTTAGTCACATTTAAACTAGTCACATTTAAACTAGTCACATTTAGTCTGTCACATTTAGTCTAGTCACATTTAAACTAGTCATATTTAAACTAGTCACATTTAGTCTAGTCACATTTAGTCTAGTCACATTTAGTCACATTTAAACTAGTCACATTTAAACTAGTCACATTTAGTCACATTTAAACTAGTCACATTTAGTCACATTTAAACTAGTCACATTTAGTCACATTTAAAACTAGTCATATTTAAACTAGTCACATTTAGTCACATTTAAACTAGTCACATTTTAGAGTCAGCATTTAGTCTAGTCACATTTAGTCTAGTCACATTTAAACTAGTCATATTTAAACTAGTCACATTTAGTCACATTTAACTAGTCACATTTAGTCACATGTTAAAACTAGTCATATTTAAACTAGTCACATTTTAGTCACATTTAAACTAGTCCACATTTAGTCACATTTAAACTAGTCACATTTAGTCTAGTCACATTTAAGTCTAGTCACATTTAGTCACATTTAGTCACATTTTAAACTAGTCACATTTAGTCACATTTAAAACTAGTCATATTTAAACTAGTCACATTTAGTCACATTTAAACTAAAGTCACAATTTAGTCACATTTAAAACTAGTCATATTTAAACTAGTCACATTTAGTCACATTTAAACTAGTCACATATTTAAGTCATATTTAAACTTAGTCACATTTAGTCACATTTAAACTAGTCATATTTAGGTCACATTTAAATAGACTTAGTCACATTTAAGCACTAGTCACATTTAGTCAATTTAAACTAGTCACATTTAGTCAATTTAAAACTAGTCATATTTAGTCACATTTAAACTAGTCCCATTTTAGTCACATTTAAACTAGTCCATGATTGTCATAGTCACATTTAAACTAGTCACATTTAGTCACATTTAAACTAGTCACATTTAGTCACATTTAAACTAGTCATATTTAAACTAGTCACATTTAGACTAATCATATTTATTCACACATCCTACCTCCCCCTCCTGAGCAACCTAACATTCCCCCGTTTGGAGTTTGTCACGTCCTCTGCATACATTTTGCTATCACGTGTTACGGTGTTCAGAATGTTAGAACCAATTGATTTATGTGATAATGATATGCTATAGGTCAGGCCCTATTGGTCACATGCATGCGATGCATACACCTGTCACGTAAAGAGAGCAAGGGTTGAGGGAATGTTTTTCCTAAACAAATGAGTGATTTTGGTAGCAGAACTTTTCAGTCAGAAATGGCTGTAATTATGTTCAGCAACACAGACAGACAGACAGACAGACAGACAGACAGAGAGTGAGACAAGTAAGGGACTGTAGTGTTTCATCAGCTCCTACCTGCTCTGCGGATGGGGAACTTTTTCTGGTCCTTAACGAAGATGAACTGGACAACCTCAGCTGTCTAGGGAAAGAGAGATAGATATGAGAGAGTGAGTGAGTGAGTGAGTGAGTGAGTGAGTGAGTGAGTGAGTGAGTGAGTGAGTGAGTGAGTGAGTGAGTGTGTGTGTGTGTGTGTGTGTGTGTGTATTACCTTCAGGTCGACCTGAGCAGGTGTCAGTCTGTCCAGACCCTTCTGTACCTGCGACGTACTGGGCTGGGTGAAGGTCGGGTCATCCTCATCATCACCTAGCACCGCCTCCCAACGCTGGGTCTAACAGAGACAAAGACACCAGCATCATCATCAGAAAGGGATGTTTTTTTTTATAGATGCTGGAGAGAGGGGGATGATGGAGGTATAGAGAGATGAAGTAGGTGTGTTAGTTACCCGTACTCCTTTGTTCTGGGAGCTCTGTGTGTTGGCTGCTCTCTTTCTCTGAGACATCACGGCTCTGACTGGAGGGGGGAACAATATCAACAACACAAGTGTAGCCCCTTCATCTTTCAACTAACGTTAGATATTAGCGTTTTGGATGGCGTAACGTTAGCTAGCTAGCTTGTGATGGACACACCAAAGCCAGCAAGCTAGCTACCGAAGCGAACTGGGCAACATTAATGTAAAATAATGTATCAAAAGCAATCTAAAATGTATTTAAACCGAGAAAAGTATTAATGCTAGTAACGTTAAGTAGCTATTCACTCACGTAAAGACCGCTAGAAACTTCTTCCGCTTCTCAAACTCCCGCTTGCGAGACGCGTGTTGATGACGTACAATCGTCCGCATTTTCTTCTTCTTCTTCCAAAGATTTCTCTAACTAAACCAAAGATTCATATAACTAAACCAAGATAGACCACAGCCTCTCATTTCCCATTGGAAACGAGTCCTAGTGGGCAGAGCCAAGCACACGCTAGCGAGATCCTATTGGCGCGTTCTAGCCTCATCTGCATATTTTCGTTAGGAAACGCCTAGTCGCGCGCGTGTGCAATAACTCAATTTGCCTTTGCACTCCTTCTACAAAATTTAGTCCACTCTGTTCATAACATATTTTAGTTTTGGGAATAGAAAACTGTATTGAAATCAAATGTTTAATCGATGAGAAAATGTGCAGAATTTCGGCCAAAATCCATTTCGTTCCATCTTCTCCCAATACCGGCCAGTGGGCTTCCATATTTGGTAGTGAGTAGAAACGCCAAGCGGATGCTTCACGTTTATACATCCTGGTGAAATCTGTCTCATTGTTCTATCTGTGCTTCTTCTGTGGGTTTTATGGCGGACTACAACCCAAAAAGGTGTATTGCCGCCACCACCTGGACAGGTTGAAAAAACAAGGTAAAATAGAAAATCAATACGTGATAGGGAAAACTAACTTAATTAATCTACCCAAATAAAAATAGTACATTGACATAACCAAAACTCCCACTTATTCCTTCCTTCAAATCTCTAGGTCTCCCTTCTCAGGCTCTAGGGCCTGAGAGAGCGATACAGCTTGTGACAATACTCCGCCGAGAAATCTTTCAGCCGCTTCCACAATGATATCTATTTTCCTGGACCTCCTTTCCACCTTGGCAGGGCCGAGTGGCGCAGCGGTCTAAGGCACTGCATCTCAGTGCAAGAGGCGTCACTACAGTACCTGGTTCGAATCAAGGCTGTATCACATCCGTCTGTGATTGGGAGTCCCATAGTGCGGCACACAATTGGCAGGATACATTTGCTTTCCAACCTGTGTTTTCCCGCAATAGTATTTGAAATTTTGTTCTGTTTTGGTTGCATGCTGTTCACTGTCAGATTTGCCGTGCGTTCCCGATTGTAGGCATGCCTTGTGATTGGGCTACACACAATACACAGATAGGCAATTTTTTTTTTAACAAATGAAGTATTGATCCTCTGTGGTTAAATTGTAGGCCTACTCCTGGTGTATTTTCTGGAATGATGTCATTTATTTCTGAACAGACAGCAGTAATTCTAGAACTTTGGCAAATGTATTTCAATTGATCATGGGTGCTGCAGCACCTCCAGCTCCCTACAATGAGGTAATAAATGACGAAGTGCAACGCTGGGGATGAGTTGCAGGCTCATGTCTATCAGAGCAGTGAGAGAGAGATAATAAAGTGAATCTCATTCTAGTTCTGTGAGAGATACTGGTGAGCTTCTCTCTCTCACCACAGCAATGACTTTTGAGTAAAGCCAGTGTGTCTATGTATACGGATGACTCAACGCAATACACGTCAGCTACTACAGCGACTGAAATGACTGCAACACTCAACAAAGAGCTGCAGATAGTTTCAGAGTGGGTGGCAAGGAATAAGTTACTCCTAAATATTTCTAAAACTAAAAGCATTGTATTTGGAACAAAACACTCACTAAACCCTAAACCTCAACTACATTTTGTAATAAATAATGTGTAAATTGAGCATGTTGAGATGACTAAACTGCTTGGAGTAACACTAGATTGTAACTGTCATGGTCAAAACATATTGATACAGTAGTAGCTAAGATGGGGAGAAGTCTGTTGATCCTCAACACTGGAGCCCCACAAGGGTGCGTTCTCAGCCCTCTCCTGTACTCCCTGTTCACCCACGACTGCWTGGCCATGCACGCCTCCCACTCAATCATCAGGTTTGCAGACGACACAACAGTAATAGGCTTGGTGAGGGCCCTCGGAGTGTGGTGTCATTAAAATAACCTCTCACTCAACGTCAAAAAAACAAAGATGATCGTGGACTTCAGGAAACAGCAGAGGGTGCACCCCCCTATCCACATCAACGGGACAGTAGTGGAGAAGGTGGAAAGTTTTAAGTTCCTTGGCGTACACATCACGGACAAACTGAAATGGTCCACCCACACAGACAGCGTGGTGAAGAAGGCGCAACAGCGCCTCTTCAACCTCAGGAGGCTGAAGAAATTTGGCTTGTCACCATTAACACTCACAAACTTTTACAGATGTACAATCGAGAGCATCCTGTCGGGCTGTATCACCGCCTGGTACGGCAACTGCTCCGCCCACAACCTTAAGGCTCTCTAGAGGGTGGTGAGGTCTGCACAACGCATCACCGGGGGCAAACTACCTGCCCTCCAGGACACCTACATCACCTGATGTCACAGGAAGGTCAAAAAGATCATCAAGGACAACAACCACCCGAGCCACTGCCTGTTCACCCCGCTATCATCCAGAAGGCGAGGTCAGTACAGGTGCATCAAAGCTGGGATCGAGAGACTGAAAAACAGCTTCTATCTCAAGGCCATCAGACTGTTAAACAGCCATCACTAACATTGAGCGGCTGCTGCCAACATACAGACTTGAAATCATTGGCCACTTTAATAAATGGAACACTAGTCACTTTAATGATGCCACTTTAATAGTGTTTACATATCCTGCATTACTCATCTCATATGAATATACTGTACTCTATACCTGTCTCTTATACACATCTAGATGTGTATAAGAGACAGGTGTAGAGGCGGCAGGTAGCCTAGTGGTTAGAGTGTAGAGGTGTCACTGAGAAACTCACTATGACGTGGCCACCAGAAACCTCCCTGTGGTTGTGGGTGTCACTGAGAAACTCACTATGACGTGGCCACCAGAAACCTCCCTGTGGTTGTGGGTGTCACTGAGAAACTCACTATGACGTGGCCACCAGAAACCTCCCTGACTTGAACATTGGAGATCAGATCAAAATGCCCAGGTGAACACACAGGACGGTGGCGGCTCGGTTCCTGTCTGAAGAGGGTGGCTCCCTGATAGGCCAAGAACATCCTGTTGAAAAGGCCAAGAGCATCCTGTTGAAAAGGCCAAGAGCATCCTGTTGAAAAGGCCAAGAACATCCTGTTGATAGGCCAAGAACATCCTGTTGAAAAGGCCAAGAGCATCCTGTTGAAAAGGCCAAGAGCATCCTGTTGAAACTGTCTCTTATACACATCTAGATGTGTATAAGAGACAGGTGTAGAGGCGGCAGGTAGCCTAGTGGTTAGAGTGTAGAGGCGGCAGGTAGCCTAGTGGTTAGAGTGTAGAGGCGGCAGGTAGCCTAGTGGTTAGAGTGTAGAGGCGGCAGGTAGCCTAGTGGTTAGAGTGTAGAGGTGTCACTGAGAAACTCACTATGACGTGGCCACCAGAAACCTCCCTGTGGTTGTGGGTGTCACTGAGAAACTCACTATGACGTGGCCACCAGAAACCTCCCTGTGGTTGTGGGTGTCACTGAGAAACTCACTATGACGTGGCCACCAGAAACCTCCCTGACTTGAACATTGGAGATCAGATCAAAATGCCCAGGTGAACACACAGGACGGTGGCGGCTCGGTTCCTGTCTGAAGAGGGTGGCTCCCTGATAGGCCAAGAACATCCTGTTGAAAAGGCCAAGAGCATCCTGTTGAAAAGGCCAAGAGCATCCTGTTGAAAAGGCCAAGAACATCCTGTTGATAGGCCAAGAACATCCTGTTGAAAAGGCCAAGAGCATCCTGTTGAAAAGGCCAAGAGCATCCTGTTGAAAAGGCCAAGAACATCCTGTTGACAGGCCAAGAACATCCTGTTGATAGGCCAAGAGCATCCTGTTGATAGGCCAAGAGCATCCTGTTGACAGGCCAAGACCATCCTGTTGACAGGCCAAGANGCCAAGAGCATCCTGTTGATAGGCCAAGAGCATCCTGTTGACAGGCCAAGACCATCCTGTTGACAGGCCAAGACCATCCTGTTGATAGGCCAAGATCATCCTGTTGACAGTAATTGGCGTGGCCACCGCAAACCTAGGCCTGTCAGAGCAGGTGGCTCGGACTTCCAGTCTTTTGAGAACCGAAGGGAAAGGCTGTGAAATCAGCTCAACGAACTGGCCTAACTCCTCAGCGCTGAGCACCTCGTCTTTACAGCGCTGAGCACCTCGTCTTTACAGCGCTGAGCACCTCGTCTTTACAGCGCTGACCACCTCGTCTTTACAGCGCTGAGCACCTCGTCTTTTAGGCGCTTGTGATATTGTGCGTTGCCAGGGTCTGCTGCGAATCGCGATCCATCTTTGCCAAGCACACTCGGGATAAGCTGGAGCGAGAATTGTCAATGCGTTTTGCTGAAGGATTTTTACCCAGAATAAAGCCTTCTTCATATTCTGTCAAAATGCCATGTTTTTCACCTTGCTTCCTGGCAGGCCCTTGAGCTTAACTAGTGCTTAACCTCACCACTCTCGCAGCCCGTCGAAGTCCCCCCGATGCAGCCTTGCTCCCTGGGCTCCGACCGTGTTCCACCATCGCTCTGACTGGTTGTCTGCGCCGTCACCGCCGACCGCTCACCCTCCCAGCAAAGTGCCAGTGCTCTCCCTGGGCTCCAGCAGCGTTCCACTGATCTGGTTCGGGCTGCTGTCTGTCAGAGTCGCAAGCATAGTGCCCCTCCATGCCATAGTACCAGACTTAAATTGGTGGGAGACTTTGAAATGTCGGTCAATCCACCCGATGTTCTGCTTGGGAAAAAGCCCAAAGTCGTGTTTTGTTCTGCTGTCTTAGCTCCTCTCTTCTGCCTGCCTGCGTGCTCCACCGACCAACAAAATAACCCTAAACATTTAACATTTCAACTTCAATTGGGTGACGTCAGAGTTGGACGTTCCAAGGATCCCAGATAACAAGGACCAATTACTAACTGGGCCCAAACAGAAAAGAAAGAATCAAAAGAACAGACTGACAGCGGTAGGTTCATTTATTTCCTAAAAGAATAGATTTTATTTCAGCACTGGATGTCGTTTCCCAACAAACATGACCATCTTTACATCATCACGCCTCTCCTTCCTTCCTGTCCTCTGACATCACTTCCTCCACAGCCATAAGAATATAAAAGCTCTCTCCACAACAACATTCTGGTGCTTCCATTTAGCTAACAATGACAAATTATAGCGATAATAATCATAACAATGAAGAAGATGAATCCTTTACGGATGTTGATGTTTAAGGGGGGCGTGGCTTACAGTACATGTAGTACACACATTACTGCTAGTTTACAGTACATGATGTACTGTAGTATACATGATGTACTGTAGTATACATGTTAGTTGGTTCAGAAGGTGATGTAGTACATGTTACTAGGACAGAGAATTAGACTGACACCTGGATGATGTCATAAAATAATCATGTGACCTGGCCATGTGACCTGAATTGACTCGCCATCTCCCTGGCATCCTATTCCCGTTCTAAAACTGGTGACAAGGACCACAGGGTCTCAGGAATTAAACATGACTGAAACCTTCCTGCACCACAACGGTTAAAGTAGTGCACTATTATAGGGAACAGGGTGCCATTTGGAACGTCTCATTGTCTCTTTTCCCTGCAGGCTCATCTTGTCTGGACCACTCAGTCAGCGTAGCCACATCCATGTTACGACACATAACTGTCCTACAGTATCCAGTTCTGCTCTACACATCACAAAACTACACTCTATAGGGGTAAACCAATCACACGTGTTGTCACGTCATCATAGAATCTCTTGATAGGTCATTGGTTTGGGGCATACCATCATGGCAGGGAAACGGGGTGGTAATGTGAGACTTCTAACCCCGTGCAACGTTCAGCTTCACTTGACGAGTTGACCGTTACCTCTTTATAAAGAACGAGAAACAGAGTATACGGACGTAGTGCAGAGACGATGGTTTTAAAATGTTTTGACGGGCGATACTTAACTGACATAGTAACAACGGCGAAGTGGTCTTTACGACGATCGATGGCATAATATCAAATATGGAGAAGGATCATATATTAAATGGTTTCAGTTTACATCTCTATGGTTGGCCAAAGCCTCTCAAAACTAACGGCTGCTTTGATAGAAGGATTAGAAGAGACATTCAAAAGAGTAAGAAACAACACAGTTTAAAGTACAATTGAATAAAACAGTTTGACTTCTTTTTGTTGTTTACTTTTTTCCTTCCAGATTCTGGCTAGTTTACAGAGAAACTGATAATCACTAAGAAAAGTTCATCACAACATAGAATATTAGTGGGGGTGGTTAGGGGCGGGGTCAGAAAACAGCCAATAGAAACGGTCCTAGAGGGAACAGAGAGCACAGAGACGTGAGCAAGAGATATTTAATGTGTATATTGATACTGTGGTTGGAGATATGTACTGGGTATATTGATACTGTGGTTGGAGATATTTAATGGATGGGAAGGAGAGAGAGAGAGGATGGGTGGATAGAGAGAGAGATTGGGTGGACTCATGAAGAAGAGCAAAGAGAGAAGATCTAGTGATAGAAAGAGAGATTAGTAACAGAAGAAGAAAGAAAAAGGAAGAATAGAAGAAGAAATAAGAGAGAGAGAGAGTAAGAAAAGAAGTAAGAGAAAAGAGAAGCAAAGAAGAGCCATGAGAAGAAGTATACAGAAGGAGGAAAAACAGAGATACAGAAAGCCAGAAGAGGAAAGAGAGGAAGAAGAAATGAGAATAGATGACAGAAATAAGAAAGAAGAAGAAGAGAAGAAGAGCAGAGATACAAACGAAAGAGAAGAAGAGAGATAAGAGAGAAAAAAAAGAAAGAAAAAGAGAAGAAAGTCAAGTAGAGAGATGAGCAGAAAAATAGAAGAGAGAAGTAAAAGAACAAATATAAAGAAAACAAAAACACGAAAGAGAAGAAAGATAATAGGAAGAAGTAAGGAGGACGAGAGACAGAAGAATTGGAGATCAGAGAAGATGGAGAGAGGAAGGATGATGAGAAGAGAGATGGAGGGAGAGAGATGGGAGGAAGAGAGAGAGAGATGGAGGAGAGCAGAGAATAAAGAGAGAGAAGCAGAATGCGAGGAAGACGAAAGGAGAGAAGAGAGAGAGAGAGAAGATAGAAAAGAGAGAAGAGAGAGAGAAAGAGAGAAGAGAAAAAAGAGAGAGATGGAGGAGAGAGAGAATGGGAGAGAGAGAGAGAGAGAGAGAGAGAGGTAGAGAGGAGAAGAGAGAGAGATGGGTGGATAGAGGAGAAAAAGAGAGAGATGGGTGGATAGAGAGAGAGACGGGAGGAGAGAGAGAGATGGGTTGAAGAGAGAAGAGGGCATGCTGGTGTACAGAGGGATATTAAGATAAGCATTAAAATCACTGATCAATAAATTCTTAATCAAACTAAATCAGACATGGATAACGATGGGACATCATGTTGTTTACTTTATCAAGCTAGTGTCTAACTCAGGGTATGACAATGTCCAGTAGTCCAATACTGTTACTGTTGTCCTACAGTCCTGTAGAACTCAGTCCAATACTGTTACTGTTATCCTACAGTCCTGTAGAACTCAGTCCAATACTGTTACTGTTGTCCTACAGTCCTGTAGAAACTCGTCAATAGTGTTACTGTTGTCCTACAGTCCTGTAGAACTCAGTCCAATAGTGTTACTGTTGTCCTACAGTCCTGTAGAACTCAGTCCAATAGTGTTACTGTTTGTCCCAACAGTCCTGTAGAGGTAGAGTCCTATGAATAACCAATAATCAACCATCAATCAACCCTGGCGTTCATGTTGTTGACAAGTTAAAAGGCCTGTTTGTTTAGTCTCAGTGGAGTGATGGGATCGGTGGGCTATGAAGGATTTAAAGATAAACAGAGTGGTCCACATGGCACCACTACTGTTGACCTATGAGCCCTGCTGTGGAAAACCATCCCCAATTAGGCTGAAGATCAGCAGCACCTCAACACTCTCTCCTGGAACCATTACAATCGTATGATCAATCAAACCCTGGCTTTTCATTTTCAGACCATCTTCACAGGAACGAAGACGATGAAGTCAGTCATTCTGTAGGAAATAACAACAGTACTTACCAACAGTTAGTAGGGAATACCAACAGTACTTACCAACAGTATGTAGGGAATAGGATGCTCTTTAGGCCCTGGACCAACAGTATGTAGGGAATAGGATGCTCTTTAGGCCCTAACCAACAGTATTTAGGGAATAGGATGCTCTTAGGCCCTAACCAACAGTATGTAGGGAATAGGATGCTCTTTAGGCCCTAACCAACAGTATGTAGGGAATAGGATGCTCTTTAGGCCCCGTCCAACAGTATGTAGGGAATAGGATGCTCTTTAGGCCCTAACCAACAGTATGTAGGGAATAGGATGCTCTTTAGCCCTGTCCAACAGTATGTAGGGAATAGGATGCTCTTTAGGCCCTGTCCAACAGTATGTAGGGAATAGGATGCTCTTTAGGCCCTGCCCAACAGTACTGCAGTATGTAGGGAATATCCTTGCTCAGACAGACATTGGTTTGGTTGAGATATTTCTATAGATGGCCAACAGACAGATCGTACAGTAGTCCTGCTCTCTTCTCAGGCAGACATATCCACCCTACTGCGCTCTGTAGTCTACTAACATTAAAACGGATTCCTCTCTGCTATCTCTCTGTAGTCTACTACTAACATTAAAACTGATTCCTCTCTGCTATCTCCCTGTAGTCTACTACTAACATTAAAACGGATCCTCTATGCTATCTCTCTGTAGTCTACTACTAACATTAAAACAGATTCCTCTCTGCTATCTCCCTGTAGTCTACTAACATTAAAACTGATACCTTTCTGCTATCTCCCTGTAGTCTACTACTA
>NW_019943121.1:21004-27382 GCF_002910315.2 Salvelinus sp. IW2-2015
ACATTAAAACTGATTCCTCTCTGCTATCTCCCTGTAGTCTACTACTGACATTAAAACAAGTCAATACTCTGATTGGTCTCAGAGCAGACCTATTAAAGGGATACTTTATCCTCTACTATAATGATGACAACATAAATAGTTTAAACATTAAAACTATTTAGGATCTTTAGATTGTGAGCAGAACATTCAAGTGTTCTCACCTCAAACCCCTGCTGATTGGCTAAGTGGTTTGGGGGAAGTGCTTCCTGTTAGATAAAGAGCTTAGAATGCTGGGCTATCACCGTGGAAACTGCTAACCAATCACCAGGCGGGGTTGGGGAGGCGGTGCTACCAGTCCTGTCCTGATTGGCCAGCTCATGGTCTCATGGTCTCAAGGCTGGTCTCGTCTCTAAAGGCAACCTAACCCCCAATATGCACTGCTTCTGATGAACAGAATAAGTAGTGCACTACGCAGGGGCCATTTGAGATGCAGCCTTGGGTTCATTTAGACAAGGTGCCAGTTAGAAGAGGAGCTTGGCATCTACAGCACTCTGACCTTTAAGCCCTGACCCTGCCGTTCCCTGACGTGGCACCATACTTGGCCCATAGAGAATGATAGAGGCCTCTAGTAGCCAACAGGCCGTATTAGCCTGGGCAGCACCATTGAGGGCTTCCACCATTTTAATGTAGTCAACTGGGTGGGCCTCCCAACTTCATTGGCTGATCCCTCCTGGTGACYCTGTTGAAGTCATGTCAAACTGGGAGGGATTAGCTAACTGTGAAGAAAATGGACTACTTTAAAATGGAGCTAGCCTCAATAGCGCTACCCATACTGTCATAGATGCAATAACAGCACAGATACAAAGATGTTCTCTTTCTCTGATGGCCTGAATGTTCTGACCTGCTAGAGGATTCCTTTTAAAACGTCTTCCTCTAAAGATCACTCCGTTCCAGAGCTGTACCATATTGGCACATTATTTATTTAACAAATATTACAATTTGACTTGTGATCGATCAAAACACAGTTGGAATCAGAGAAATATAATGATTTATATTAAGAAGCAAAGTGGAAAGCAGCATCATTCTTGTTTGGAACAATGTGTTGACTGATCAGGATGCAAACTTCTAGTGAATCTAACAGAACAGGAACTGTGCTGCTTGAGTGACAGGGGGCGGAGCTTTGTTGTGGGAAGCAGCCGCAAGAGGAGAGGGACGACAGAGTCAACGATAAAAACGGACCGTACACGCGGCTGAGTGGGGTTGCAAAATATTGCGATATGGATATTGCACATGTCAATATTGCGATTTGGATGAATTGTGCAGCCCTACTCTGATCACATTCAAACAGGTCTCGTTTACATAACACAAAGGCCATGTTAAAATAGACCTTGAGGTCAATGATCAAAGTGATTTCCTAGGTCGCAAGGGAACTCTCTCAGACAAACTGTCGGAGGTCTGGTCATCAATAATCAATATTAAATCAATGAATCCTACATTAGTAAGTGCTCCCTGCTGGGATATACAATCAGAGCATAGGGGATATAATCTAATACAGGGGTAAGAGCTTCCATACGTTGGAGCGTCAGGTTAAGGTGCGTACATACATTACATCTGTGGTCAGGGGTTCTAAATACGGCTGAGCTAGGCTAACTTAGCACGCTAACATATTAGGGCAAGTGCTAATGTTATTCATGGTGTGGGCTACGTTAGCATGCTAATGCATTAGTGGTGCAGCGGTGCAAATGCTACTGAAGGGTCAGAGCAATGCAAACACACGCTCTGGGTGGTTAGTGGCGCGGCTAACACTAATAAATCATTATTGGTGGTAAACCGCGCTTATTTAGCACACAAACACTGCACTCATTCGTTCTTCAACCTCTTCTTTCGCTATTCCTCCTCTGACACTTCGAGAGTCCAACACTCCTAGAACTCTGAGCTCACCATGAGGTCCCTATGGCAAAAACCGACACACCCGGCAACCAAACCTTTACACACTAACCATGGCAACCAAACCCAGGCACCTAGCCAACAGTGTGTGGTAGTGTCGACGTTAGTGTATCTAAACACACTACTACTAAACACCGTAGTTCAAGTCTAACCGTAAGGATCCAGGTATGAATATTAACACTAGGGAGGGACCATCAGAGACAGTGGGCTGGGGTTACTATAGTGACGGGCCATGGGGGCGGGGCTTTAGGGAGGCAGGGGCGAACATATACGGACTCATGGAGAAAAACCTCTGATCGTTAAGATAAAATAAAACCACGTGACAAAATCAAGGGGCAGGGCAGACGGCAGTGAAACACAGACAGCTTTTTCAGAACACCCTGGTGCATTCTGGGAAAGCCTCATCACGCCTCCTTCGTTAGCGTTCCATCTGACGGACAGTCGTCAAGGCAACATGGGGCCTCCTCTGTTTGGTTGTCTCTGCTTGCTAAGGCACATGGGATTGGATGGGCCAGTGGGGGCAGATCCAGAGGCTGGCCAATAGCGGAGGCTGCAGGGCTGCCATTCAGCTGCTGGGTCACGGCCCCCGAGTTAGGCTCCTCCTCCTCAGGCTTGGTGGGGCTGGTGGAGGAGGGGGAATGTGTCTAGGGGAGGAGAGGAGAGAAGGGAGGAGAGGAGAGCAGGGAGGAGAGGAGAGAAGGGAGGAGAGAGGAGGAGAGAGAAGGAAGGAAAGAGAAGAGAGAAGGGAGGAGAGAAGGGAGGAGAGAGAAGGGAGGAGAGAGAAGGGAGGAGAGAAGGGAGGAGAGAGAAGGGAGGAGAGAGAAGGGAGGAGAGAGAAGGGAGGAGAGGAGAGAGAAGGGAGGAGAGGAGAGAGTTCATGCTTACTTAGAGTTAGTTAGCTACCTCTAGCTTCCTATGTTTGTCTTGTCAAAAATAATCAGATATCAGTTATATCAGCCTACCTTAAAAAAAAATATATCAAGTGTAGGCTATTATTGTTTTATCTTATTATCTGCACATCTGCGACAGTATCCCATTAGGTTACATTCAGTTTCCACTAGTTACCACAGCCACAAAGTCAGGGCTATATCAAAACAAACTCTATTTGTCACATGCGCCGAATACAACAAGTGTAGACCTTACCGTGAAATGCCGAATACAACAAGTGTAGACCTTACCGTGAAATGCTTACTTACAAGCCCTTAACCAACAATGCAGTTCAAGAAGAGTTAAGAAAATATTTACCAAGTAGACTAAAGTAAAAAATAATAAAATGCAACAAAATAACAATAAAGAGGCTATATACAGGGGGTACCGAGTCAGTGTGCAGGGTACAGGTTAGAGGCAATATGTACATGTAGGTGGGGGTGAAGTGACTATCCATAGATAATAAACAGCGAGTAGCAGCAGTTTACAAAACCAATGGAGGGGGGGGTGTCAATGTAAATTGTCCGGTGGCCATTTTATTAATTGTTCAGCAGTCTGATGGCTTGGGGGTAGAAGCTGTTAAGGAGCCTTTTGGTCCTAGACTTGGCGCTCCGGTACCGCTTGCCGTGCGGTAGCAGAGAAAACAGTCTATCACTTGGGTGACTGGAGTTTCTAAAACATTTTGGGCCCTTTCTCTGACACTGCCTATTATATAGGTCCTGGATGGCAGGAAGCTTGGCCCCAGTGATGTACTGGGCTGCTCGCACTACCCTCTGTAGTGCCTTACGGTCAGATGCCGAGCAGTTAGCCGACCAGGCGGTGATGCAACCGGTCAGGATGATCTCGATGGTGCAGCTGTAGAACCTTTTGAGGATCTGGGGACCCATGGCAAATCTTTTCAGTCTCCTGGGGGAAAAGGTTTTGTCGTGCCCTCTTCACGACTGTCTTGGTGTGTTTGGACCATGATAGTTCATTTGTGATGTGGACACCAAGGAACTTGACAAACTCTTGAAGCTCTCCAATACAGCCCTGCCGATGAGAATGGGGGCGTGCTCCGTCCTCCTTTTTCTGTAGTCCACAATCATCTCCTTTGTCTTCATCACGTTGAGGGAGAGGTTGTTGTTCTGGCACCACACTGCCAGGTCTCTGACCTCCTCCCTAAAGGCTGTCTCATCGTTGTTGGTGATCAGGCCTACCACTGTTGTGTCATCGGCAAACTTTACGATGGTGTTGGAGTCGTGCCTGGCCGTGCAGTCATGAGTGAACAGGGAGTACAGGAGGGGACTGAGCACGCACCCCTGAGGTGCCCCCGTGGAGGAGCAGCGTGGCGGATATGTTGTTACCTATCCTCACCCCCTGGGGTCGGCCCGTCAGGAAGTCCAGGATACAGTTGCAGAGGGAGGTGTTTAGTCCCAGGGTCCTTAGCTTAGTGATGAGCTTTGAGGTCACTATGGTGTTGAACGCTGAACTGTAGTCAATGAACAGCATTCTCACATAGGTGTTCCTTTTGTCCAGGTGGGAACCGGCAGTGTGGAGTGCAATAGAGATTGCATCATCTGTGGATCTGTTGGGGCGGTATGCAAATTGGAGTGGGTCTAGGGTTTCTGGGATATCGGTGTTGATGTGAGCCATGACCAGCTTTTCAAAGCACTTCATGGCTGCAGATGTGAGTGCTACAGGTCGGTAGTCATTTAGGCAGGTTGCCTTAGTGTTCTTGAGCACAGGGACTGTGTTGGTATTACAGACTCAGACAGGGAGAGGTTGAAAATGTCAGTGAAGACACTTGCCAGTTGGTCAACCCATGCTCGGAGTACACGTACTGGTAATGCGTGTGGCCAGCGGCCTTGTGAATGTTGACCTTTTTAAAGGTCTTACATCGGCTACGGAGAGCGTGATCACACAGTCATCCGGAACAGCTGGTGCTCTCATGCATGTTTCAGTGTTACTTGCCTCGAAGCGGGCATAGAAGTAATTTAGCTCGTCTGGTAGGCTCGTGTCACTGGGCAGCGCTCGGCTGTGCTTCCCTTTGTAGTCTGTGTAATAGTTTGCAAGCCCTGCCACATCCGATGAGCGGCGGAGCCAATCACCCAATTGAGATGTTGTGGGATGAGTTGGACCGCAGAGTGAAGGAAAAGCAGCCAACAATTGCTCAGCATATGTGGGAACTCCTTCAAGACTGTTGGAAAAGAATTCCAGGTGAAGCTGGTTGAGAGAACGCCAAAGTATGCAAAGGGTGTCTACTTTAAAGAATCTCAAATATAAAATATACACTACCATTCAAAAGTTTGGGGTCACATAGAAAGTGCTTTGTTTCTGGCCATTTTGAGCCTGTAATCGAACCCACAAATGCTGATGCTCCAGATACTCAACTAGTCTAAAGAAGGACAGTTTTATTGCTTCTTTAAATCAGAACAAAAGTTTTCAGCTGTGCTAACATAATTGCAAAAGGGTTTTCTAATGATCAATTAGCCTTTTAAAATGATAAACTTGGATTAGCTAACACAACGTGCCATTGGAACACAGGAGTGATGGTTGTTGATAATGGGCCTCTGTACGCCTATGTAGATATTCCATTAAAAATCAGCCGTTTCCAGCTACAATAGTCATTAACATTAACAATGTCTACACTGTATTTCTGATCAATTTGATGTTATTTTAAATTGACATTTTTTGTCTTTTCTTTMAAAAACAAGGACATTTCTAAGTGACTCCGAATTTTTTGTATGGTAGTGTGTGTGTATGTATATAGATATATATTTTTGTTACACATATTAAACCCTTTTTTTTGAGTAGGCACAAAAGTACCTTCATACTTCCATTCATTTTTAAAACCGGTACCGATTACCTTCAGACGAGTCCCGACACTTGTGGGGGTGGTAGAGCAAAACGGAGCCCACCATAGTGTTGGTGAGAGTCTCCCCTTTCCAGCGCCCATACTATGTTTTTATTTAGGCTACAAACTGAGATAGAACTCAGGCCTATAGACTCATTCCATGGTTGATCATCAAAGAGTAGGCCTGGTCTAACAAATCCCTTTCAAATGGAAAAAGGGAAATGAAGATTTTGAAACAATAAGACACAGAGTATGTGCTGCCAAAGGTCCATTATTATCCCACATTGGAGAGGAGACCACGGACCTAGCGGCCATTTTGCTCTGCTCTCTTCTACAAGCTACATTGTTCTCTTGCATTAAGTTAATAGTCTACCTACCACATATGTATAGACCATTGAGGCGAAGGTCAATTGGGAATACGCCATTTGGTATGTTGCCCTGCTGTGTGCTCACTGCACAGCGCTGTTGTGTGCTGCCAGACTCAAATATGCCAAAACATATTTTGTGACATCATGATATCGTCACAATCAACGATGGCAGTCAAACATCGTCGATAGACGATGCAATCATAAAATGGCGCAACCTTAAAGACTTGGCAGTCACCTTTTTAACTCCTCGTCCTGCTTTCACTGGGATGTCCTTACCCCTTCTGGAGAGAGGGACAGAGAGCGAGAGACACGGGGAGCGAGAGA
>NW_019943121.1:29585-35119 GCF_002910315.2 Salvelinus sp. IW2-2015
CGTCTGTCTCTCTCTTCTCGCTCCCCGTCTGTCTCTCTCTCGTCCCCGTGTCTGTTCTCTCTCTCTCGCTCCCCGTCTGCTCTCTCTCTCGCTCTCCCGTGTCTCTCTCTCGCTCCTCCGTTCTCTTCTCTCGCTTCCCGTCTCTCTCTCTCGCTCCCCGTCTCTCTCTCTCGCTCCCCTCTCTCTCTTCTCCGCCTCCCTCGTCTCTCTCTCTCTCGCTCCCCGTCTTCTCTCTCTCCGCTCCCGTCTCTCTCTCTCTGCTCCCCGTCTCTCTCTCTCGCTCCCCGCTCTCTCTCTCTCCGCTCTCCTCGCTCTCTCTCTCTCTCGCTCCCCGCTCTCTGCTCTCTCGCTCCCCGTCTCTCTCTCGTCTCCCCGTCTCTCTCTGCCCGCTCCCGTCTCTCTCTCTCGCTCCCCGTTCTTCTCTCTCGCTCCCGTCTCTCTCTCTCGCTCCCGTCTCTCTCTCTCGCTCCCCGGCTCTCTCTCTCGCTCCCCGTCTCTCTCTCCGCTCCCCGTCTTCTTCTCTCGCTCCCTGTCCTCTCTCTCGCTCCCCGTCTCTCTTCTTCCCTCGTCTCCCCGTCTCTCTCCTCTCTCTCGCTCCCCGTCTCTCTCTCGATCCCGTCTCTTCTCTCCCTCGCTCCCGTCTCTCTCTCTCTCGCCCCCGTCTCTCTTTCGCTCCCGTCTCTCTCTCGCTCTCTCCGTCTCTCGCTCACTCTTCCGTCTCTCTCGCGCGCTCCCCGTCTCTGTCTCTCCCCGTCTCTCTCGCTCGCTCTCTCTCACTCCCCCGTCACTCTCTCACTCCCCGTCTCTCTCTCTCGCTCCCCGTCTCTCTCTCGCTCTCTCTCGCTTCTCGTTTCTCGGTCTCTCTCACTCTCCGTCTCTCGCCGCTCCCCTCTCGCTCTCTCGCGCTCCCGTCTCGCTCTCTCACGCTCCCCGTCTCTCTCGCTCCCCGTCTCTCTCCTCTCGCTCCCCGTCTCGCTCTCGTCTCTTCCCCGTCTCTCTCTCGCGCTCCCCGTCTCGCTTCTCTCGCCGCTCCCGTCTCGCTCTCTCGCGCTCCCGTCTCGCTCTTCTCGCGCTCCCCGTCTCTCGCTCCCCGTCTCGCTTCTTCGCGCTTCACCACATCTCTTGTTCTCTCCCCGTCCTCTACCTAACCCTAGACGGCTTGGGCCTAACCCTGACCTAACCCTAGACGGCTTGGGTTGCAACCTCTCCTCTGGAAACGATGAAATAGTAGGAATAGATTCATGTTAATCATTTTAATATGCTGGTAGCCGTTGTATAAAAGTGATAATGGCCTCAAAACGTGGTTTGGAGGATATATTGTCACGGTTTGCCGGCCCGAGACAAAACAACACCCGTACCATTATATCCTCCAAACCACAGCTTCTCGGGCATTATCACTAAAATAGAATTGTCACTGCTCAGTGGGGAGAACGGCGCTAACTTTGAACGTTAAATGAAATCCCCAGAATTCAAAATACATTTGGGTCCATTTACAAAGCTAACAGACTGAATATCAACATCTACCATGTGCAAAAACGATCTGTTCCTGGTTTCATGGTGTATTCCTGAGTCTTCCCCTTTAAAATAGGGCTAGGGTTAGGACCTAACCCCAACCCTGGTTTCATGGTGTATTCCTAACCCCAACCCTGGTTTCATGGTGTATTCCTAACCCCAACCCTGGTTTCATGGTGTATTCCNCCTAACCCCAACCCTGGTTTCATGGTGTATTCCTAACCCCAACCCTGGTTTCATGGTGTATTCCTGAGGCTTCCCCTTTAAAATTGCCATAGAAACGCCCCTCAGTCAACACTGTTAAGTACAAGAATATGAAGGTTATAATATTGTAGAGCATAATCAAATTAATGTTATTTAAGGCAAAACAAAACGATGTTTTAAGATGAAGTTAGTAGCACCCTCTTGCCCCGTTTTCCCCTGCATTCTAGAGCAGGTAGTGAACGCCCTATACGTTGCCATGTTTCTATCCGGCTCCCTAACCGCCGCCCCAGAGAGGGCTCACACACACCTACCTGTCCTTCACACATGTCGAACAGGGCCTGGCGGTCTCGGGCGGCGCGGGCCAGTTTGGTCTGGAACAGTTTCCCGTCGAAGAAGCCCCAGGGGCAGCAGTGTTCCCATGGTAATGGCTGACCACACACGTCATTGACCAACAGAGCAGTGTCCACGCCCGCCATGAAGAGAGAAGCCAGCTGGACCCCGCGACAGTCTACCTTCTCCACCTACAGAGATACACACAATAAAATATAGTCACTGAACAAAAATACATGCAACAATTTCAATGATTTTACTGAATTTACAGTTCATAAGAAAATCAGTAAAAATACATTAATTATGCCCTAATCTATGGATTGTACATGACTGGGCAGGGGCACAGCCATGGATCGGCCTGGGAGGGCATAGGCCCACCCACTGGGAGCCAGGTCCAGCCAATCAGACTGAGTTTTTCCCAACAAAAAGGGTTTTTATTACAGACAGAACTACTTCGCAGTTTCGTCAGCTTTCCGGGTGGCTGATCTCAGACGATCCTGGGCTGGCGTGGTTACACGTGGTCTGCGGTTGTGAGGCCGGATGGACGTACTGCCAAACTCTCTAAAACGACGTTGAGGTGGCTTATGGTAGAGAAATGAACATTAAATTATCTGACAACAGCTATGGGAGACATTCCTGCAGTCAGCATGCCAATTGCAGGCTCCTTAAAACTTGAGACATCTGTAGCATTGTATTATGTGACAAAACTGCACATTTTAGAGTGGCTTTTAATTGTCCCCCAGCACAAGGTGCACCTGTGTAATGATCATGCTGTTTAATCAGCTTCTTGATATGCCACACCTGTCAGGTGGATGGATTATCTTGGCAAAGGAGAAATGCTCACTAACGGGAATGTAAACAACTTTATGCACAACATTTCTGGGATCTTTTATTTCAGCTCATGGGACCAACACTTGTATGTATGAATTCAGTGTGTTACTTGTTTTGCATATGGTTAAGGCCTATATGATCACTACTTTCTCAGAGAACCTTTAACCTGTCTTCTCTTGAGATTAAAGTCATATTTAGCTTTACTGCAAGATATGAATTGCCACAATGACATTTGTTCCTCAAATTAGGTATTTTATTGGCTCTGCTCCTTTGGACACGTAGGGAAAGGAAACCAATGTTCTGTGGGTGGGATTGTCAGAGGAGTGGGCAGGATGTTTGTGAGTCAGAGTTGGTAGGGTTTCAGAGCTGTCAATCAATCACTGTGGGTGGGACTTGAGGGAAGGCTGTTTTCTTTTATCATATTTTGGCCCACAATGAGGCTCTCTCTCCACTACCTATTGTTCCTGCAGTTGGGATTCAACATCTTCAAATGTATTCACAATGTATCTGCAGATAATCGCCAAAAAGCAGTAGTAGACTACCAGTATGCTAATTAGGGAGCCAAATTAACGGCTTTCTCACTGGTGTGATTCGGTTCCATTTACCTAAAAGATCTATTCAAAAAGAGCTTTTCATTCATGAACAACCCATCACTAGGCTACACTGGCAAGTACTTTAAAATAATACTTTAAAGTACTACTTAAGTAGTTTTTTGGGTGGTATCTGTACTCTATCTATATTTTTTGACCACTTTTACTTTACTACATTCCTAAAGAAAATAAATGTACTTTTTACTCCAAACATTTTCCCTGACACCCAAAAGCTTTTCGCTACACCCCCAATAACATCTGCTGAACACGTATGTGACCAATAACATCTGCTAAACACGTATGTGACCAATAACATCTGCTAAACACGTATGTGACCAATAACATGTGATTTGATTAGATTTATATTAGACATTTTGAAAGCAGGACAGGAAAATTGTCTAATTCACCCACTTAAAGAGAAAATCCTTGGTCATCCCTACTGTATCTGATCTGGCGGACTCACTAAACACAAATGTGACTCACCACCTGGATTCTGTCTTATGTAGCAACATTTGAAATGTTTATATATATATATTTTTTTTTTTTTTACTACATTGGATAGAAGTAGAGACTCAGAGCTACAAAATGGTATATCAACACTGTAGTTGAGGAACAATGAGAAAGTAATAATGCTTTGAAAGTTGATCAACTTGTACACTTCCTTTTGAGAAAATGGCCTTTGAATGTTTTGGTATCYGGTGAAGAGCTCTTCTTTGTCTCCACCCATTCAGCATCGTTCACACCCTCTACAGCTTTAGCCCCACCCACCCTCTACAGCTTTAGCCCCACCCATCTCGTTCACACCCTCTACAGCTTTAGCCCCACCCATCTCGTTCACGTAACCCTCTACAGCTTTTAGCCCCACCATTCTTCGTTCACACCCTCTACAGCTTTAGCCCCGCCCACCCTTCTACAGCTTTAGCCCCACCCATCTCGTTTCACACCCTCTACAGCTTTAAGCCCCAACCCATCTCGTTCACACCTCTACAGCTTTTAGCCCCACCCATCTCGTCACAACCCTCTAAACAAAAAGCTTTTTTTAAGCCCCCCCCCCCCCCCCCACCCCCCCCCCCATCTCGTTCACACCCTCTACAGCTTTAAAGCCCCACCCATCTCGTTTCGCTCTCAGAGGGGCACACTTGATGCTCTGACCGAGGATTTGTTTTCCTCTGGATAACATGAAACAAGACTACCAGCTCTGCTGGCAACAATTACATTACGCATCTTTGCAGACGTTTACTGACACACCGGCCATATTCAACGGGTGTGTACACCACGTCCATGGAACGGTTAGCTGAACGAGCAGCCAGCTAACGTTAGCTAGTAACAACAGACACAAGTGCCAGGCAATGCCACTCCACGAATGCTAACTTCTCAGATAGAAGATTCAGCTGTGTTCAAATTCAGAGGGCTGTGTCTGGACCTCTGGCCAGTCTCGTCTTATGGGGTACCGCACGAGGTCAAAATTCTCGGGCCGACTCTTTCTCTGTGGTACATCAATGATGTTCGCTCTTTCTGCTGATGTGATTCGTCTGAAATCCACCTCTACGCAGACGACACGCATTTCTGTATACTTCTTGGCCCCTCTTGGAAACTGTGTAGAACCAAACCGTCAGACGAACTTCAATGCCATAGCCACACTCCTTCCGTGGCCTCCAACTGCTCTAAATGCTAGTAAAACTAAATGCGTGCTCTTCAAGAACCAGATCGCTGCCCGCACCGCCGCCCGTCCAGCACACTACTCTGGACGGTTCTGAGCTTAGAAATATGTGGGACAACTACAAATACCTAGGTGTCTGGTTAAGACTGTAAACTCTCCTTCCAGATCTCACATTTAAGGCATCTTCTAATCCAAAAATTAAAATCTAGAATCGGCTTCCTGCTTTCGCAACAAAAGGCATTCCTTCACTATGCTGCTAAACATACCCTCTACGTAAAACTGACTATCCTACCTATTCCTTGACTTCGGAATGTCATTTCACGAAAATAGCCTCCAACACTCTAACTCAAGCAAATTGGAATGCAGTCTATCACACAGTGCCACTCTCGTTTTGTTACCAAAGCCCC
>NW_019943121.1:35144-38582 GCF_002910315.2 Salvelinus sp. IW2-2015
GCTTTAGCCCCACCCATCTCGTTCACACCCTCTACAGCTTTAGCCCCACCCATCTCGTTCACACCCTCTACAGCTTTAGCCCCACCCATCTCGTTTCGCTCTCAGAGGGCACACTTGATGCTCTGACCGAGGATTTGTTTACCTCTGGATAACATGAAAACAGACTAACCAGCTCTGCTGGCAACAATTACATTACGCATCTTTGCAGACGTTTACTGACACCGGCCATATTCAACGGGTGTTGTACACACGTCATGTAACGTTAGCTAACGAGCCAGCCAGCTAACGTTAGCTAGTTAACAACAGACACAGTGCCAGCAATGCCACAGATGTAACTTCTCAGATAGAGTTCAGTGTGTCAAATCAGAGGGCCTGTTGTCTGGACCTCTGGCAGTCTCTATGGGGGTACCACAGGGTTCAATTCTCGGGCCGACTCTTTTCTCTGTGTACATCAATGATGTCGCTCTTTCTGCTGGTGATTCTCTGATCCACCTCTACGCAGACGACACCATTCTGTATACTTCTGGCCCCTCTTTGGACACTGTGTTAACAAACCTCCAGACGAACTTCAATGCCATACAACACTCCTTCCGTGGCCTCCAACTGCTCTTAAATGCTAGTAAAACTAAATGCGTGCTCTTCAACCGATCGCTGCCCGCACCTGCCCGCCCGTCCAGCATACACTACTCTGGACGGTTCTGACTTAGAATATGTGGACAACTACAAATACCTAGGTGTCTGGTTAGACTGTAAACTCTCCTTCCAGAGACTCACAGTTTAAGGCATCTCTAATCCAAAATTAAATCTAGAATCGGCTTCCTGTTTCGCAACAAAAGGCATCCTTCACTCATGCTGCTAAACATAACCCTCGTACAAAACTGACTATCCTACCTATCCTTGACTTCGGGAATGTCATTTACAAAATAGCCTCCAACACTCTACTCAGCCAAATTGGAATGCAGTCTATCAGCAAGTGCCATCCGTTTTGTTACCAAGCCCCACTATAGCTACCCACGACAATACTCACTGGCGACCTGTATGCTGCTGCGTGTGGCTTGGCCCTCGCACACATGATTTCGTCGCCAAACCCACTGGCTTCCAGGCGTTATCTCTATAAGTATTTTCTCAGGTAAAGCCCCGCCTTATCTCAGCTCACTGGTCACCATAGCAACACCCACCCATAGCACACGCTCCAGCAGGTATCTCACTGGTCACCCCCAAAGCCAACTCCTCCTTTGGCCGCCTTTCCTTCCAGTTCTCTGCTGCCAACGACTTGAAAGAATTGCAAAAATCACTAAAGCTGGAGACTTCTATCTCCCTCACTAACTTTAAGCATCAGCTGTCAGAGCAGCTTACTGATCACTGCACCTGTACACAGCCCATCTGTAAATAACCCACCCAACTACCTCATCCCCATATTGTTATTTATTTTTGCTCTTTTGCACACCAGTATCTCTACTTTCACATCATCTGCACATCTATCACTCCAGTGTTAATGCTAAAATGTAATTATTTCGCCACTATGGCCTATTTATCGCCTTACCTCCCTTATCTTACCTCATTTAGACACACAGTATATATATTTTTCTCTTGTGTTATTGACTGTACGTTTGTTTATGTGTAACTCTGTGTTGTTTTTGTCGCACTGCTATGCTTTATCTTGGCCAGGTCGCAGTTGTAAATGAGAACTTGTTCTCAACTGGTCTACCTGGTTAAATAAAGGTGAAAGGCTGAGCTGCTGAGGCTTGAGCTCCACAGCATCCTGTTTCCATTGATCATCCTTGAGATGTTTCTACAACTTGATTGGAGTCCACCTGTGGTAAATGCCTTTGATTGGACATGATTTGGAAAGGCACACACCTGTCTGTATAAGGTCCCAAAGTTGACAGTGCATGTCAGAGCAAAAACCAAGACATGAGGTCGAAGGAATTGTCCGTAGAGCTCCGAGACAGGATTGTGTCGAGGCGCACATCTGAGGAAGGGTCCAAAAACATTTCTGCAGGATTGAAGGTCTGCATGAACACAGTGGCCTCCATCATTCTTAAAAGGAAGAAGTTTGGAACCACCAACATTCTTCCCAGAGTTGCCCTCCGGCCAAACTGGTCAAGAACTACAGGAAACGTATGATCTCTGTAATTGCATATTAAGGTTTCTGTACCAAATATTAAGTTCTGCTTTTCTGATGTATCAAATACTTATGTCATGCAATAAAATGCAAATGAATTACTTAAAAACCATACAATGTGATTTTCTAGATTTTTGTTTTAGATTCCGTCTCTCACAGTTGAAGTGTACCTATGATAAAAATGACAGACCTCTACATGCTTTGTAAGTAGGAAAACCTAAAATCTGCAGTGTATTACATTTACATTACATTTAAGTCATTTAGCAGACGCTCTTATCCAGAGCGACTTACAAATTGGAAAGTTCATACATATTCATCCTGGTCCCCCCGTGGGGAATGAACCCACAACCCTGGCGTTGCAAGCGCCATGCTCTACCATCCTAGTGTCATCCGGAGGTGCGCTCTCTCCCTTGTGTCATCCGGAGGTGGCTTCTCTCCTAGTGTCATGCGAGGTGGCTCCTCTCCCTGGTGTCATCCGAGGTGGCTCCTCTCCTAGTGTCATCCGGAGGTGGCTCTCTCCCTAGTGTCATCCGGAGGTGGCTCCTCTCCCTAGTGTCATCCGGAGGTGGCTCTCTCCCTAGTGTCATCCGGAGTGGCTCCTCTCCCTAGTGTTCAATCCGGAGGTGGCTCCTCTCCCTAGTGTCCATCCGGAGGTGGCTCTCTCCTAGTGCATCTGGCTGTGCTCAAACTGCTGTAATGCTATGCATTGTGTTCATAAGGACAGCGTAGCTAACATACCGGTCCATACTGCTGTATGATGCTATGTGGTCTATAAGAGACAGAGTGTAGCTAACATACCGGTCCACTACTGCAGTAATGCTATGCTATGTGGTTCATAAGGACAGCGTAGCTAGCTAACATACCGGTTCATACTGTTGTAATGATATGCTATGTGGTTCATAGGACGAGTAGCTAGCTAACATACGGTCCATACTGCGTTGATTGCTATGTGGTCCTAAGGAAAGCGTAGCTAACATACCGTTCATACTGCTGTAATGAATATGCTATGTGTTCATAAGGACAGCGTAGCTAACATACCGGTCCATACTGCTGTAATGATATGCTGTGTGTTCATAAGGACAGTGTAGCTAACATACCGGTCCATACTGCTGTAATGATATGCTGTGTGGTTCATAAGGACAGTGTAGCTAACATACCGGTTCATACTGAGTAATGATATGCTATGTAGTTCTAAGGATAGCGTAGCTAACATACCGGTCCATACTGCTGTATTGGTGCTCTCTCATGGTGACTTTTACCTCCTCAAGAGCTGTGGTAAGGCTTCTCTCCTCATGGTGACCTTTACTGCTCAG
>NW_019943121.1:38607-57713 GCF_002910315.2 Salvelinus sp. IW2-2015
GTCTCGGTTGATGATCGGGCGAGGTGCTGCATTGTGGCCGTGATTGTCTGGCAGTCATATGTCTGTCGTGTGCATGCATTTCACCCACACGAGTGTCGTGATTTGTCCCGTCCTGGGTTTGATAGCAGTCTTATAGTCCTTCTGGAAAGCATCCCTCTCTTCTTGATTTTGATAGGCTTATAAACCCCTAACTGTTACTAATTGATTAATGTAACACTTACCCTTCCATTCCTGCCTATTCTCTTTTCATATCTTCCTCCGAATGGAAATCGTGTTGCTTTGTGTCCTGAATAATGTTTTATATCAGTCACGCTCTCTGAAAAGTCAGTCCAGGAGAAATGAATCTTGCAGTTTGTCAGAGCACGTGCCACCACTATTATATCAGAGGCGCCAATACATTTAGCACTCTACCTCTCATCACTTTATCTGTCACTATCCACGTAGCATAGCATGACAACATTTGGCTTGACTTGACTTGAATGAGAAAGAATATGGGGGACACATGGGCACAAAAAAACTCGTAAAAATGTTCTCTGCTTGCCTCCACCTGATGGACCACGTCCCAGTTTGTGAAAGGCATCCTTCAGAAAGTTGCGAAGAGGCCCATGAGTGGCGTGCTCATCCAAACACGAGGTCTGAGAGATGTCGAGTGATGACAATGAGTTAGTTCTGACGACCCGAAGACCTTCACTCGATTTAACTTATCACTGAGTAACAGCTCCGAATGAACTGAAGCAAGGGCAGGCCCTCGGTCTTTCCCCCTCCAAAAGCATAAGTTCGGCCCTCTCTCACAAAATCATGTATGTCCTTCGATGTGTGTTTTCTTGGCGGTTTATGATCTAAAGGGGTCAAGATCATTCAGTGGGTTCTCACATTCATCAGCTATAAAATGCAGATAGAAGATAGTACTTAAGTCATACTCACAGTAAAATGCACATTTCTTTCGTATACATATAGATAGTGGCCCTTTTTGGCTTCTTCATTTTTGGGATTAGTAGTGGTATTGGCGACAGAGAGACTGCTTGTCACAAATCAATCAAAACTACTGGGCTATAATATTTCCAAACTTAATTGCACTCAACATGCAGCAAGAAATGCCGTAATATGCTAGCTGTGTATACACACATTTTACCCACAAGGGTATGGTGCTTCTGTATTGGTGAGTGGAAGTACAAACCTAGGACACAATAACAGAGTCTAATAGTAAGTTAACCCAAACAACATAATATTCAAGTCTGTTCAAAGCATCGATCAAGTAGTCATAGTTGCTAACACAAATCCACAACGTGTAGATAGAACCCTCCATGCAGCTCTAGATCGCTGTTAAAATACAACGCAGTCACTCTTATTGAATTTCTCGTGTTCTTTCGTGGACCTACCACCCCTGGTGTGCTGGGGCTTTCGGCTTGGGCCTTAGACCGCGCGGCTCAGGAGCATGGTTCATTGATGAGGCCAGGGGTGGTGGAGGGGTGGCCCATGTGCGTGACCTTGTGGCGTCTGTCTAGTCTCTTTGGGGTGCTGGTAGTGTTGGTACATTAGGGAACCCTTTTCAACACTGATCGTGCCAACCACAATGCGCAGAAACTGCTGCTGGCTCAGAAGAGTACTCTTCTCCACACAAGTGTGCTTAGCTTCTAGGCACAATTCTAGGCCACTACTGGTTGAAATGGATGAACGTTACCAGGCCAGCCAAATACAGCTTTTGAGCTCGGCTTTGCTGGCGCTCAGCAGTGTTGAAAACGTGGGTTTTATTATAAGAGGCTAAGCCTGATGTGGTTGTAACCCATTGGTGATGGCGCTCTGAGTGGAGAGTTCGACACGAGGGCGAGACCCTGGAGACATAGCAAAACAGTTTTGAGGACCTGGGTTCCAGCAAGCTAGAAGAGGAGACAGGCCTGGAGGAGGAGAGGGAGATCCACTCAGCCAGCAGTGCTGCAGGAGAGGGCGAGTACCACTACCCAGCGTGGCCAAGGGAAGGGTAACTGACCGGACCACAATGGCGCTCTATATTCGAGGGCAAACCCTTCAACATATCTGGAACAAACTGTGAATATAAAATGTCTGTCAGAGAAACTTCTAATTTCTAGATTCGATGGCCTGATGATTCACGTCAAGAATGTGTTGGTGGGGGTACCTTGACCAAAGGACATGATTAGAAGGTGTTGGTGGGGGATAACCTGGACAGACATTTTGATAGAAATTGTTAGTTTGGTGGGGGGATACTGACAAAGACATGATAGAATTGTAGTGTTGGTGGCGGGATTACCTTGACCAAAGACATGAAGAATGCAGTGTTGGTCGGGGGAACCTGACACAAGACATGATCAGAAGGTGTCTGGTGGGGGATACCTTGACAAAGACATGATGAAATGGTGTTGGTGGGGTACCCCCCCATGACAAAAGAATATAGATGGGTTGGTGGGGATACTGACAAGACATGATAAGAATTTGGTGTTGGTGGGGATACCTGACAAAGACATGATAAATGGGTTGGTGGGGATACCTGACAAAGAATATTAGATGATTACTGCTTTGTTTTTGGTGTAGTGTATTTTTCTCAGTCTTGTCATCTTGTGATATACCCATTTAATTCAGCAAATAACGCTCTAAACATGTGTCTTCCAGGGACAAGGTGCAGCTCTGGAAGGCAGGCCAGTCAGCTCGACAGCAGGCGTCTCAGGAGTGTGACAAGGCGGCTAAGGACAAACCTTACCCTGAGATTCTCATAACACGGTAACATACAATACCAGTTCATATCTTTCCAGCAGCCATCTACAATTACACATAACAGATAACTGACATTGTTTTATTACTACGTTTCTTTGTCATTGGACTCGTGAATTACCCATGAAAGCCACTCTTGGAAAAAATAAATCATTTGAATCATTACTCTCTCTCTGGTCTCTGTCTGCAATGTGAGAATCACACACAAGGCTGTTTCCACATGAAGTGGCCAACTGCCATGCCAGCACCTCATATATGTCAATAATTAAGAGCTGGTTGGCGGATTATCCCATATGCTTGGACATGTTCATTCATGACCGGCACATGTGTTGCCTGTCCCCGGCTTTCTGCCAAGTTGGCACATTTTCTATTGGTAAAGAAACTATGGCAATCCATAATTCAGACAGAGTCAGCATACTTAGAGATACTTTCAGTAATGTAGAGGTACAAGAAGCTATGTCTTAATACAGCATACTGTAACCAGGGCATCATGATGGTGAGGTAAGCTTATTGGTCTTTGTCACAGTTCATGTGTTTCTGGTGTCGTGTGTTCAGAGAAAGAGAGGATAATCGGCCCGTAGAGAAGAGGTACCTCAAGCCCTTACTGGCAGGAAATCTTTCCCTAATGTTCCAGCACCATTCGAAACGAGTGAGAGGGGTTGATCTTACTAGAGATCACTCCTACAGTTATCTATCCATGACCAGACGGATGAACGTGACCTCACTCTGATCACTGTGTTTCTAAAAAGCACACTCCCTAATTTGTTGAAGACCAACAACCGACTTACCAACCAAAAAATTTAACAATGGGAGAATAAATGCCACCTCTAGACCCTTTTCAGGGGTGACTAGATTTCTATGTACATCTTTGTCCTCAATGAATTATTCCCGATGAGTGCAAACGTTAACTTCAAGTACAAAATTACAGATGTTGGCTTTAAGAGATGTTATGCGTTTCAGAGTGAGGTTTTTACTGGGTCAATAGACTTTTTACCTCAGGTGTAGATCTGTGGTGCTTGTCTACTGTTGTGTGCCAGAGTAAACCATTATTTACTGTGTTAAACACGATGTAGTAGTCGGCTTGGTGAAGTATGATCCTTTGTTTTAGATTGTGGTCATACAGCTTGATAACATCTAGTCCAAATGTTTGATCGGATAATTCAGATCCGACGGACATATATTTGGGGATTGGAAACATCTGCAATTTGATGTGTGTGGCATTGCACAAATATCTCAAACTGCAGAGTCAGCGAGCATACAAATCTCGGCCTGAATCCCCTGGGCCTGCCGTTGTTTTATTCTGAAACAGAACCAATTAGTTCGGCTTAACTCAATCGGACTAACCTTATTCAACCTGCTTTCTCATGCAATTTAGAGCAAAGTTCCAATATACATGATGATCGACTACAGCTTTCATTGTTTGAATTGGATTATTGGACTCTTAAGACCACTGTAAAACAGCCCTATTAAACTGAGTATAACCCATTACAGGGGCACTCAATGTGCATAAAACCTTGTTTTATGTAGATTGGACACTTATTATCCCCAGTACTGTTTGACAACCTATTGTATTGTAGAGGGACAACACCGTAACTGTACACTACAGGCACAGGCAGCTGAAACCAGTGTCCCTGACTTCCTATTGGAAACAGGAATTCGCATACTCAGCCAGATGACCTGTTACCGAGGACTCCCACTCCCAGCATCCTCTCTGCCGTTCCCGCTGCCTTTTCCTATTTAAGCGCGCTCCTCCATTATACCCAGGGGCAGCGACAGAGGTAACCAGACTGTCGTGTAACTGTCACTCGCATGAACCTGAGGATACTCACTGTACCCCCATATGCAGAAGAGTCTGTTTGTCTATACCCTTAATAGCGGCACCACTCTGTGATGTATTTACCAGCTGTTATAGGAAACCAAGTTCCGAGCGCTGGCCTTTATATGTTGTTTCAGTAAGGAGTGGCCTTTTAAGAAGTCTGTGTGAGTTCATGTCTTGGTATACCCCCAATCACATCCCAGCAAATTGCACCCCGCTAATATGGTAGCTGGAAAAACACATTTGGTCTTCCTGTGAGTGGGGCCCTGGAGTACAATACTGAGTCGAATGTCGTCATTGTTGTCCATTAGGAACATACATTGGTCTGTTGGGAGACACTGGTATTGGCATTTTAATGATGTTGTCTCTTCAACTTTTAGAATGGGGAAAAGCATAAACCAGCTCTTGACCTCGGTAGCAACTGGACTTTAGATGCTGTTTGTCGTTGAAGGTTTAAGCCAGAGGCTTCACAGGGCACAGTGCTATTGCTTCTCGCTTCCATGTTGAAGTGATACTACTCTGTTTGGTTTGTTTTGAGTATGATAACGCTGCGCCCACGAACTGAAGCCGCTTTCCTTCTCTCATTACATTTTGCTCTCCTTTGAAGATGGTTATCTTTGGTTGACATCTTTATTGTGTTTTTTGCACGATTGTTTTTTCAACTCTCTTCCAGCTCAATGTGAGCCTTGGGGAATTATAGGGTAGAGAAATGCTGTGCTCTTCTATTTTTTCCGTTCAATAGTGTGGATGATTTTCACACAAGCGTATCGTGTTTAATGTTTTCAAAAACAAGATAAGCAGCAGCTTGTCTTGAAGGGTCTGTAAAGTCGTGTATGTGCACATTTTTGAACGTAATCGGCGTTGCATCAATATTCCGTGATGTAGTGTGTGTCGTGAGTTTCATATTATCTGAAAAGGACGTGTCATGGACGTGAGCCGTTGGCTCATCACCCTGTCCTGTTTGGTTTGCGTTGCTTATGCATGGCTTCAGGAAGTACATGAAGGCTCTCGGATGTCTTATAGATGTTTCGGGAGTGATTGCCATGGGACCACCCAAACTCACACCTCTGCTCAGCACTGCCTCTCGCTCACGCTTAAGACGCAAGCTGTCCCCCTGCTGATTCGGTACCATTTGACCCAAATTCTTCGACTCTCCATATGTTCACTCTCCTTTCTCTCCTTATCACTTGCCACTCGGTCTCTAGACTTCTCTCTCACTCATCTTTTGCATCTTTCAACCTGTGCGTCCTCTCTCTCTCAGCGGTTCCGCTTCTATGGTGCTGTACTACCCGTCACGCAGTGTACTTCCAATGCGGCGTTTCTTACCTCGTCATTATCAACTGGCGCTCTGTCCATTGATATAATTCGCCTCGGAACTAACTTCTGTATACATGATGAGAATTGAGGATAATGGTACCAAGTACCTGGATCAAAGCATTACAGCATGACATTCGGAAAAGTATTTCAGACCCCTTGACTTTTCCCACTTTTGTTACGTTACAACCTTATTCTAACATGGATGAAGTAGTTCTTCCCTTAATCAATACATGCCCATAATGACATAAAAATTAGGTTTGTAAGAATCATTTTTTTGTTATTTTAAAAAAAAAAAGATGTAATCATTTACAAGTATTCAGACCCTTTACTCAGACTTTGTGATAGTATCTTTCGCAGCGATTCAGCCCTGAGTCTTCTTGGGTATTGACTCTACAAGCTGTGGCACACCTGTATGTCGGGAGAGTTTCTTCCATTCTTCTCTGAGATCCTCTCAGCTCTGTCAGGTTGATGGGGAGCATCCCGCTGCACAAGCTTTTTGATCGTTAGATCGGGTTCGTCCGCTCTGGCTGGGCCCACTCAAGACATTTAGAGACTGTTCCCGAAGCCAGTTCGCTGCGTTTTCATGGCTGTGCTGCTTAGGGTCGTGTTCCTGTGGAAAGTGTGACCTTCGTGGTCCCAGTCTGAGTTCCTGAGTGCTCTGGAGCACCCGTTTCCATTCAAGATCTCTCTGTACTTTGATCCGTTAATATTTCCCTCTGATCCGACTAGTCTTTTCCCAAAACATGGTGTTAGAAAAAAAAAAACTGTTTTCGCCCTTTGTCATCCATTTTAGAATAAGGCTAACGTAAATAAAATCGTTGGAAAAAGGGAAGTGATCATGAAACACTTCGAGATGCACTGGGATGTCATATGCATTCAAATACTTGCCAGGTATTTTGGTAACTTTGATCTTAGCTGTTGGGGCTTGCACTTTTGGAACTTTGTCATGGGGTCCATTGTACCAGGCAAAATGATAATCAAGCACAAGCTCAAGTATTTGACATATGTAATTTGACCAGGTTCTGGATGGTACGGATGGGTGATATTTATAGAAAAGACTATCATAGTGTGGTCAGGTTTACGGACATCTATTTACATGCTGTCCTTGTTGCTGCTGTTTCCTCCCTGTTGACGGTGTGTCCTCTGTGCGTTGTTTCCCTCTTTCCTTTCTTTGCCTTTGACCTCCTGTCATGCCTTACTATCTGTGGCTCCTGAAATGAAAGCGAGTACGTGGACTGCTGGACCAGTTAACGTCCAGTTTCTTTGGGATGCCGCCAAGGTATCGAGTCCTCCCTACCTTCCTCCTCCGAGCCCCTCCATCAGGAGCTGAGACCGCCGCCTTCCTGCCTCTCCTTCCGTCACGGCTCCTCCTCTCTCTCTGTTTGAGGTGTGTGTTTGGTCCCACACTCTACTCCCACCTTCTCGTGTTGAAGATGCCCTGAATGCCCCTCTACACCCAGTGGCAAAGCTGGGTTGGAATGACGTCATTACAACTATTTTCATTCATGTTGTAATGGTTAGTAAACTGTTTCTATTGACGTCATTCTCAACCAAGATGTTTCCCCATTGAGACACTTTTATGTTAGTGCATTTGATGTGAATTTTCAAGAAGCATGAACATTGACACACAACAAAAAACATAACATTTAGAAAAATTATTTATATTTCCGTCACTTGAAACAGATCCTCTTAATTGCTCATTAATGCTTTTATTTTCTTAATCTCTTCCTCCTCCACTCCCTTGAGTTCTGTAGATTCCAACTCTGTCCTTTGCCTCTCTTGCTGCCTCTTACTGTGGCTCTTAACTGTGTGCCTCCAGTTAATCAGCTGAGTGGCAGTAGGCCTCAAAATCCCCCTCGTCGATTTAAGCAGTCTTACCGTTTCTGCTGCCAGCTCTGCCCCTTCACCCCTCATCTACCACGCGCAACTAGATGGGCGAGGGAGAAAAGAGGTAAACGTGTGGTGTAAATAGTAATACACATGCGAACATGAATACAGAATGCATTTTTTTGAAAGATTCAACCAGGTGAACATTTTATATTCATTTATGACAATGTTAATGACATCAAATGAGTGTACTACTTGCCTTGATTCGAATACTGAATAAACGATACTAACAGGAATTAGCGTAAAGCATGGGGCAGATGCTTAAAGGAATCAAAACCGCACTGAGTGACGCAAAGCCCAGACAGACCATCATTGATATACTTAATCAATCAACAGAAGCAACCACATGCACTGAAAAGGCCATTTTCATGGGAGAGGACAGAACAGAAGACAAAATGGAAGAGGGGAGGAAAGAGAAAAGAAGAGAAGCTGCGCCGTCTGAGATTCTGCATAGGCCTGCCGGAGGCGGAGAGAAAGGTTAAAGCTAGGGATGAGGGAAGGCAGGAGTGGCTGACTTCTTCCCAGCAGCCATCACCTCCTTTTGGGTACCACTGCTCTAAATCGAGAGTGGGGGATTTGAGGCCTACTGCACTCAGGTCTAGAGTACTGGAGGAGCCGACAGTTTAAAGAGGTCCACAGTTTTAAGAGACAGCAGAGAGGCAAAGGACAGAGGGACAGACAAGGGAGTGGAGAGGAAGAGATCAGGAAGAAAGTAAAGCAAAAAGCAATAAGAGAGTTCTGGTTAAGATGACGGAAATATAAATATTTTTACTAAAATGTTTTATGTTTTGTTGTGTTGTCAATGTTTCATCTTTTCTTGAGATATTCGCAACATGCTAACATAAAAGTTGCTCAATGAAACATGGAAAAACACCAAAAAACGATACAACCATACAACCAAAGTAGAAAACCGCTAGTCCACAAAAGCGAGGCGTAGAAAGAGGGAAGACGAGAAGATGGCGGAGAGGGGAGAGACGATGAACACGTGGATAGGGGGGTAATGGGGATGTGGATAAGACAGAAAGAAAGAAGATGGGAAGAGGGGAGGGCCTATTTTCAGACTTGACTGGCACCACGCAAATGAATTGCAATCTCAAATGTTATTTGTCACATGCACCAAATACAACGGTGATAGACTTGACTGTAAAATGCTTACGAGCCCTTCACAAAAATGCAGCAGTCAATGTGCAGGGTACCAGGTAGAATGGAGGTAACATGTACATGTAGGTAGGGGTAAAGTTGATATATATTAAACAGATTAGGGCATTCAGTTTGGCTAGTGGAGGTAACATGTACATGTTAGGGTAGGGTAAAGTGATATATATTAAACGATTAGCATCAGTGTTGGTAGTGGAGAGGTAATATGTACATGTAGTAGGGGTAAAGTGATATATATTAAACAGATTAGCATCAGTGTTGGTAGTGGAGGTAATATGTACATGTAGATAGGGGTAAAGTAATATATAATAAACAGATTAGCATCAGTTGGTAGTGAGGTAATATGTACATGTAGGTAGGGGTAAAGTGATATATATTAAACAAGATTGCATCAGTGTTGGATAGATGAGAGGTAATATGTACAGGTTGAAGTCGTGAAGTTGACATACACTTAGGTTGGAGTCATTAAAACTCGTTTTTCAACCACTCCACAAATTTCTTGTTAACAAACTATAGTTTTGGCAAGTCGTTAGGAAATCTACTTTGTGCATGACACAAGTCATTTTTCCAACAATTGTTTACAGGCAGATTATTTCACTTAAGTTCAATGTATGACAATTCCAGTGGGTCAGAAGTTTACATACACTAAGTTACTGTGCCTTTGAACAGCTTAGAAAATTCAGAAAATGATGTCCTGGCTTTTAGAAGCTTCTGACATAATGTCAGTAATTGGAGTGTGTACCTGTGGATGTATTTCAAGGCCTACCTTCTAACTCAGTGCCTTTGCTTGACATCATGGGAAAATCAAAAGAAATCAGCCAAGACCTCAGAAAAATATATCACTCAGGAAGGAGACGCGTTCTGTCTCCTAGAGATGAACATACTTTGGTGCGAAAAGTGCAAATCATCCAGAACAACAGCAAGTACCTTGTGAAGATGCTGGAGGAAACAGGTACAAAGTTTCTATATCCACAGTAAAACGAGTCTTATATCACATACCTGAAAGGCGCTCAGCAAGGAAGAAGCCACTGCTCTGAAACCGCATAAAAAAGCAGACTACGGTTTGCAACTGCACATGGGACAAAGATCGTACTTTTTGAGAAATGTCTCTGGCTGATTAAACAAAAAGACTGTTTGCCTAATGACCATCGTTAGTTTGGCGGGAAAAGGGGACGCTTGCAAGCCGAGAACACCATCCCAACCGTGAAGCATGGGGTGGCACATCATGTTGTGGGGGTGCATTTGCTGCAGGAGGGACTGGTGCACTTCACAAATAGATGGCATCATGAGGTGGGGAAATTAGTGTGGATATATTGAAGCAACATCTCAGACATCAGTCAGGAAGTTTAGCTTGGTTGCAAATGAGTCTTCCAAATGGACAATGACCCCAAGCATACTTCCAAGTTGTGGCAAAATGGCTTAAGGACAACAAGTCAAGGTATTGGATGGCCATACAAAGGCCTGACCTCAATCCTATAGAAAATTTGTGAGCAGTACTAAAAAAGCATGTTTGAGCAAGGGCCTACAAACCTGACTCAGTTACACCAGCTCTGTCAGGAGGAATGGACAAAATTCACCAAACTTATTTGAGATGCTTGTGGAGGCTACCGAAAAGTTTGACCAAGTTAACATTTAAAGCAATGCTACCAAATACTAATTGAGTATTTAAACTTCTGACCCACTGGGAATGTGATGAAAAAATAAAAGCAGAAATAAGTATCTCTTACTATTATTCTGACATTTCACATTCTTAAATAAAGTGGTGATCCTAACTGACATAAGACAGGAATTTTTTTTAACTTCAGATTTTAGAATGGAAATATTCACGTTACGATATTGGATTTTACAGTGAAATATTCACCGACATGGGATTTTACAGTGGAATATTCACCGACATGGATTTTACAGTGGATGTATTCACCGATAACGATATTGGATTTTACAGTGGAATATTCACGATAACCGATATGGATTTTAGAGTGGAAATATTCACCGATAACCATATGGGATTTTACAGTGGAAATACTTCACGATCGTAACCGATATCGGATTTTTAAAGTGGATATATTCACTGATAATGGGATTTTAGAGTGGAATATTCACCGATATGGGATTTTAGAGTGGAAATTCTCACCAATAACCGATATGGGATTTTACAGTGGAATATTCACGATAACCGATATGGATTTTAGGGATGGATATTTCACCGAATATGGGATTCTGACAGTGGAAATATTCACGATAAACCGATATGGGATTCTTAAGAGTGGAAATTCTCACAATAACCGATATGGGATTTTACAGTTGGAAATTATTCACGATAACCGATATGGGATTTTAGAGTGGAAAATTCTCACGATAACGATATGGGATTTTACAGTGGATATATTCACGATAAACGATATGGGATTTTAGAGTGGAAATTCTCACAATAACCGATATGGGATTTTACAGTGGAAATATTCACGATAACCGGATTATGGGATTTTAGAGTGGAAATTCTCACAAATAACAATATTGTGGATTTACAGTTTGGAAATATCTCACAATACACGATATGGGATTTTTACAGTGGAATATTCACGATAACCGATATGGGATTTTAGAGTGGATATGATTAACGATACGATATGGATTTTAGAGAGTGGAAATTCTCACATAACGATTGGGATTTTCAGTGGAATATTCATCCGATATGGGGATTTTAGACGTTGGATTATAATTCACCGTTTATAACCGATATGGGATTTTACAGGTGGACATATTCACCGATACACGATATGGGATTTTAGGAGTGGAAATATTGCACGATAACCGATATGGGATTTTTTAGAGTGGATTAATTCACGTAACGCCACTACGTGGGGAGAACAAGTATTTGGTTGGTCCGTGTGCCTCAGTTGGCAGGGAGAGGAGCCACCTCCGGATGACACCAGGGAGAGGAGCCACCTCCGGATGACACTAGGGAGAGGAGCCACCTCCGGATGACACTAGGGAGAGGAGCCACCTCCTCCTCCTCGGCCCCGCCAGCATGCTTACCGTTCACCACAGACCCGGTACTCACCACCTCAGCCAGAAATCTTACCGTTCCCCAGACCCGGTACTCACCACCTTCTCCTCAGCCAGAAATCTTACCGTTCCCCAGACCCGGTACTCACCACCTCAGTCAGAAAGCTTAGCATTCCCCACAGACCCGTCACTCACCTCCTCCACTGGAGTCTAGGTTACTACAGCAACCTACCTCTGGTCATTCAGCCCAGCTTTAACCCCACCCGCCAACTAGCTCCCTCCCTCATCCTTCTGTCTCAGCGGGCTGTAAACCACCACTTGGCCAGGCTCTGTCTTCTAAGCCGGGACCCCCAACAGTAGCCTGCCCCCAAAACGAGTTAACGGCAGGTGGCGCTTGTCTCTCTGGGCATGCCAACTACTTGAGCTTGACCCTCGCATTAAGGAGAAGTCCTCCTGTTTTATAAGCCTACTATAAGTAGCGTCTATGCAGCCAAGACAAAGATAAACGTGGTCAGAGCCTGAAATAACTGTATACAATACAATCGAGGTGAGGGTGTTGGAAACGCTTTTGGCAGTTAATCTGCTTCTGTTCTGTGGGTGGCACAGTGGGATCTTTTTAAAGGATGGGGCTCGATCCCTCAGAGTCCCTGGGATCCAGGTGGTCAGCCAGTCACTGGGACGACTTGGGATCCAGGTGGACAGGGGTGGACAGCCAGTCACTGGGACGACTTGGGATCCAGGTGGACAGGGGTGGTCTGCCAGTCACTGGGACGACAACCCAAATTGGGATGGGGGGAGCATTTAGCGGGTGGAATAGTAGAGAACAATTGGAGCTTTACTCAGTAGCAGTGCAAATACCATGGTACCGCTATATGGACACTCAATCAGTATGGTACTTTTTAATGGTTTACAAACATTTATTATGATCAATAGAATTGAAAATTGTATCGCATTATGGTAAATGGTGAAAAAAGTATAGCCAATTAAAATTGTAATGGCTTAGCAGATAATAAGAAAAGACGGTCAGTATTTACCTGGCTAAAAGAGAAGGAATATAATATCCATTGTTGCCAGGAAACTCATTCAATTATTTTAAAAATAATTGTGTGGAAAAAACACTGGGGGGGTAAAATCTATGAGCAAAGAAACTCAAAAGGGGTGATGACATGAACAACTTTTATCTGAATGTGCAAATTGTTCAGAGCTGAAAGTTAGCAACTTGTAAGTCGCTCTGGATAAGAGCGTCTGCTAAATGACTTAAATGTAAATGTTAAAGTTAGATGGACAGAGGAACTTAAAACAGACTTTTCCCAACATAATATACAGTGCATTCGGAAAGTATTCAGACCCCTTCACTTTTCCCACATTTTCCCACATTTTGTTATCTAAAATGTATGAAATAATGTTTTCACCCCTCAATCTAAACACCAGATAATGACAAAGAGAAAACAGGTAAAAAAAAWAAATGAAAATGTAAATAAAAAAACTAATTATAAATACCTCATTTACAGGTGAAGTCAGAAGTTTACATACACTAAAACTCGTTTTTCAACAACTCCACAAATGTCTTGTTAACAAACTATAGTTTTGGCAAGTCGGTTAGGACATCTACTTTGTGCATGACACAAGTAATTTTTCCAAAACAATTGTTTACAGATAGATTATTTCACTTATAATTCACTGTATCCACAATTCCAGTGGGTCAGAAGTTTACATACACTAAGTGACTGTGCTTTAAAACAGCTTGAAAATTCAGAAAATTATGTCATGGCTTAGAAGCTTCTGACATAATGTCAGTAATTGGAGGTGTACCTGTGGATGTATTTCAAGGCCTACCTTCAAACTCAGTGCCTCTTTGCTTGACATCATGAGAAAATCAAAAGAAATCAGCTAAGAAATCAGCTAAAAATTGTAGACCTCCACAAGTCTGGTTCATCCTTGGGACAATTTCCAAACGCAGGAAGGTACCACGTTAATCTTACAAACACCATGGGACCACGCAGCCGTCATAACGCTCAGGAAGGAGACGCGTTCTGTCTCCTAGAGATGAACGTACTTTGGTGAGAAAAGTGCAAATCAAACCCAAAACAGCAAAGGACCTTGTGAAGATGCTGGAGGAAACAGGTACAAAAGTATCTATATCCACAGTAAAACGAGTCCTATATCGACATAACCTGAAAGGCCGCTCAGCAAGGAAGAAGCCACTGCTACAAAAACCGGCATTAAAAAGCCAGACTACGTTTTGCAACTGCACATGGGGACAAAAGATCGTACTTTTTGAGAATGTCCTCTGGTCTGATGAAACAAAAATAGAACTGTTTGGTCATAATGACCATCGTTTATTTGGAAGGAAAAAGGGGAGGCTTGCAAGCTGCAGAACACCATCCCAACTGTGAAGCACGGGGGTGGCAGGTTCATGTTGTGGGGGTGCTCTGCTCTAGGAGGGACTGTAGGAAAATGAGGTAGGAAAATTGTGTGGATATTTTGAAGCAACATCTCAAGACATCAGTCAGGAAGTTAAAGCTTGGTCGCAAATGGGTCTTCCAAATGGACAATGACCCCAAGCATACTTCCAAAGTTGTGGCAAAATGGCTTAAGGACAACAAAGTGAAGGTATTGGAGTGGCCATCACAAAGACCTGACCTCAATCCTATAGAAAATTTGTGGGCAGAACTGAAAAAGCGTGTGCGAGCAAGGAGGCCTACAAACCTGACTCAGTTACACCAGCTCTGTCAGGAGGAATGGGCCAAAATTCACCCAACTTATTTTGGGAAGTTTGTGGAAGGCTACCCGAAACGTTTGACCCAAGTTATTTAAAGGCAATGCTACCAAATACTAATTGAGTGTATGTAAACTTCTGACCCACTGAGAAAGTGATGAAATAAATAAAAGCTGAAATAAATCACTCTGCTATTATTCTGACATTTCACATTATTAAAATGAAGTGGTGATCCTAACTGACCTAAGACAGGGAATTTTTACTAGGATTAAATGTCAGGAATGGTGAAAAACTGAGTTTGAATGTATTTGGCTAAGGTGCATATAAACTTCTGACTTCAACTGTATATACAGGACCAGTCAAAAGTTTGGACACACCTACTCATTCAAGGGTTATTCTTTATTTTTACTATTTTCTACATTGTAGAATAATAGTGAAGACAACCAAACTATGAAATAACACATATGGAATCATGTAATAACCAAAAAAGTGTTAAACAAATCAAAATATATTTTATATTTGAGATTCTTYGAAGTAGCCAACCTTTTGCCTTGACAGCTTTGCACACTCTTGGCATTCTCTCAACCAGCTTCATGAGATAGTCACCTGGAATGCATTTCAATTAACAGGTGTGCCTTGTCAAAAGTTTATTTGTGGAATTTATTTCCTTCTTAATGTGTTTGAGCCAATCATTTGTTGTGACGAGGTAGGGGTGGTATACAGAAGATATCCCTATTTGGTAAAAGACCAAGTTCATATTATGGCTAGAACAACTCAAATAAACAGAGAGAAACAACAGTCCATCATTATTTTAAGACATGAAGGTCAGTCAATGTCAAATGTCAAGAACTTTGAAAGATTCTTCAAGTGTAACTTCATTAGAGTTAAATGCACCTCAGATTGCAGCCTAAATAAATGCTTCACAGAGTTCAAGTAACAGACACATCTCAACATCAACTGTTCAGAGGAGACTGCGTGAATCAGGCCTTCATGGTCGAATTGCTGCAAAAGAAACCACTACTAAAAGGACACCAATAAGAAGAAGAGACTTGCTTGGTCAAAGACATACGAGCAAAGGACATTAGACCGGTGGAAATCTGTCCTTTGGTCTGACGAGTCCAAATTTGAGATTTTTGGTTCCAAACGCTGTGTCTTTGTGAGACGCAGAGTAGGTGAACGGATGATCTCCGCATGTGTGGTTCCCACCGTGAAGCATGGAGGAGGAGGTGTGATGGGGCTTTGCTGGTGACACTGATTTACTTAGAATTCAAGGCACACTTAACCAGCATTGCTACCACAGTATTCTACAGTGATACGCCATCCCATCTGGTTTGCGCTTAGTGGGACTATCATTTGTTTTTCAACAGGACAATGGCCCAACACTTATCCAGGCTGTTTAAGGGCTATTTGACCAAGACGGAGAGTGATGGAGTGCTGCATCAGATGACCTGGCCTCCACAATCACTTGACCTCAACCCAATTGAGATGGTTTGGGATGAGTTGGGACCGCAGAGTGAAGGAAAAGCAGCCAACAAGTGCTCAGCATATGTGGGAACTCCTTCAAGACTGTTGGAAAAGCATTCCAGGTGAAGCTGGTTGAGAGAATGCCAAGAGTGTGTCTGTCATCAAGGCAAAGGGGGGCTATTTGAAGAATCTCAAATATATTTTGATGTGTTTAACACTTTTTTGGTTATTACATGATTCCATATGTGTTATTTCATAGTTGATGTTGTCAGGATTTGGCCAGGATTGTTCCGGTTTTGGTCACTAGATGCCCCCATTGGGCTTTTTTGACCCTTTTGTTTTCCCTTATTTCCAGTTATTATTTTCACCTGTGCCTCGTTTCCCTTGTATGTATTTAAACCCTTAGTTTTCCTCAGTTCTTTGCTCTGTGTTTGAATGTTAGCACCCAGCCCCAGCCATGCTGTGAACTTTTGTTACTCCAGTTGGATTCTCTTGAGGTACTCTGTTTTTGTTCTCGTTTATTTATTTATTTTTTAGATTTTTCTTTTGAGGTTTTTTCCCCTGCTGTACTTACCACTTTTGTGGATTTACCTTGTGACTTGGAGGATATACCTTTTTTCTCTTGGAATTACTTTTGACGTTGTGGATTTATATTTTTGCCTGAAGTACTTTCCTTTTTATTTTTATTAAAACACCGTCTCAAGTACTGATGTGTCTGCCTCATCTTCTGTGTTCTGCCGACTACTATCTCAAAAAAATTAAATTAAGAAAAACCCTTGAATGAGGAGGTGTGTCCAAATCTTTGACTGGTACTGTAAGAATTCAGCCCCTTTGCTATGAGACTTGAAATTGAGCTCAGGTGCATCCTGTTTCTTTTACCTTTATTTAACTAGGCAGGTCAGTTAAGAACAACTTCTTATGTACAATGACGGCCTAGTTAACCCGGTGGGTTAACTGYCTTGTTCAGGGGCAGAACGACAGATTTGTACCTTGTCAGCTCGGGATTCGATCTTTGCAACCTTTTGGTTACTAGTCCAACGCTCTAACCACTAGGCTACCTGCCGCCCCTGATCCATCGATTATCCTTGAGATGTTTCTACAACTTGATTGGAGTCCACCTGTGGTGAATTAAATTGATTGGACATGATTAGGAAAGGCATACACCTGTCTATATAAGGTTCCACAGTTGACAGTGCATGTCAGAGCAAAAACCAAGCCATGAGGTCAAAATAATTGTACGTAGAGCTCCGAGACAGGATTGTGTCGAGGCACAGATCTGGGGAAGGCTACCAACATTTCTGCAGCATTGAAGGTCAAGAACACATTGGCCTCCATCATTCTTAAATGGAAGAAGTTTGTAACCACCAAGACTCTTCCTTGAGCTGGCAGCCCGGCCAAACTGAGCAATCGGGGTCGTCACTCTGATAGAGCTCCAGAGTTCCTCTGTGGAGATGGGAGAATCTTCCAGAAGGACAAACATCTGAGGCACTCCACCAATCAGGCCGTTATAGTAGCGTGGCCAGACACAAGCCAGTCCTCAGTAAAAGGCACATGACAGTCCGCTTGGAGTTTGCCAAAGGGCACCTAAAGGACTCTCAGACCATGAGAAACAAGATTCTCTGGTCTGATGAAACTAAGATGGAACTCTTTGGCCTGAATGTCAAGCCTCAAGTCTGGAGGAAACTGGGCACCGTCCCTAAAGTGAGGCATGGTGGTGGCAGCATCATGCTGTGGGGATGTTTTTCAGCAGCAGGGACTGGGAGACTAGTCAGGATCAAGGGAAAGACGGACTGAGCAAAGTACAGAGAGATCCTAGATGAAAGCGCTCAGGACCTCAGACTGGGGTGAAGGTTCACCTTTCAACAGGACAGTAACCCGAAGCAGACAGCCAAGACAACGCAGGAGTGGCTTCGGGACACGTCTCTGAATGTCCTTGAGTGGCCCAGCCAGAGCCCGGACTTGAACCCGACTGAACGTCTCTGGAGATCTGAAAATAGCTGTGTAGCGAGGCTCCCCATCCAACTTGACAGAGCTTGAGAGGATCTGCAGAGAAKAATGGGAAAAATTCCCAAATACAGGTGTGCCAAGCTTGTAGCGTCATACTCAAGACGACGCAAGGCTGTAATCGCTGCCAAAGGTGCTTCAACAAAGTACTGAGTAAAGGGTCTGAATACTAAATGTGATATTTCAGTTTATTTTATATACATTATATACAGTTTCTGATTTGTCATTATTGTGTTGAGGGGGGAAAAAATGTAATCAATTTTAGAATAAGGCTGTAATGTAATGAAATTTGGAAAAAGTTGAGGGGTCTGAATACTTTCCGCATGCACTGTATCAACACGTACGGTACGGTCACAAGACGCAGGTCTCCTTATTGTCCCTAGAATTTCTAAGCTGGAGGCAGGGCTTTCTCCTACAAAGCTACATTTTTATGGAATGGTCTGCCTACCCATGTGAGAGACTCAGTCTCTTGCTGTCTCTGCCTGGCCGGCTCCCCTCTCTCCACTGGGATTCTCTGCCTCTGACCCTATTATGGGGGCTGAGTCACTGGCTTACTAGTGCTCTTCCATGCCGTCCCTAGGAGGGGTGCATCACATCTTGCCAGGCTTTTTTCCACTATACTCTACTTGAATGGGTTGAGTCACTGACGTGATCTTCCTGTCCGGTCTTGCGCCCCTCTGGCTCGTGCAGTGGAGATCACCGTGGGCTATACTTGGCCTTGTCTCAGGGTAGTAAGTTGATGGTCTGTGCTTTGGCAAAGTGGGTGGGGTTATATCCTGCCTGATTGGCCCTGTCCGGGGGTAACTTTGGACGAGGCCACAGTGTCCCGACCCCCTGTCTCAGTCTCCAGTATCTATGCTGCAATAGTCTATGTGCCAGGGGGCTAGGGTCAGTCTGTTCTATCTGGTGTCCTGTGTGATCTTAGTGATGCTCCCTCATTCTCCCATCCCTCAGTCCTCTGTGTTACCTTGGTCAGTATGTGGTATATCTGTGGATACATCAGTCCTC
>NW_019943121.1:59075-60136 GCF_002910315.2 Salvelinus sp. IW2-2015
AAAAAGAGGAAGATTGTATCCACAGATATACCACCATACTGACAAGGTAAACACGAGTAGAGAGGGTTAGTGCGGGGAAGAAGAGGGGGTTAGTAGAGAGGGTTAGTGCGGGGGAGAAGAGGGGGTTAGTAGAGAGAGTTAGTGCGGGGAAGAGAGGGAGAGAGTTGGTGCTAACTAAGACTAAAACAATGTTATAGTAACAGTGGTAACGTCACAGCATACAGACCTTCATGAATAACCTATGAGTGGGTGTGTGTGTAAGTAACGTGTGTGTGTGGGGGGGCAACCGCAGGGTGCATGTGACACGTCTAGTGCACCAACGTTACCATCTGAAAATGAGGCAAAGGACTGATCTACCAGTCACTAGATGAGGCTCTTCACCACATCCCCAGGAATGACAAGATCATTCTGCTAGGTGACTTCAACGCTAGGGTGGGACAGAACAACAGCATATGGAGCGGACTGCTGGGTAGGCATGGTGTTGGCCAGGTCAATGAGAACGGCGTGACACTGCTAACTCTGTGCTGAGCACGATCTCATTGTCACTAACACCTTGTTCCAGCAGAAGAACAAATATAAAACATCATGGGTGCCCCCACGCTCCAAACACTGGCCCCTGATTGACCATGTCATAGTGAGACGTTCTGACACTAATGACGTCCTGCTGACACGTGCCATGAGGGGTGCAGGATGCTGGACAGATCACTGTGTGGTACTGGCTAAACTCCAGGAGAGAATACGTCCCCCCAACGCTAGCAGAAGTCCAGTAAGAGGTGTCTGCACTGTATCCGGCTTGAGAAAGCTGCAGTAAGGGAAGAGTTTCGTCGCTCTCTCGCTGAAAGGCTGAGGGAGACTGAGCCTCTTCTGAGTAGAGGACCTCATGGACCAGAAGACTGGGCCTCTTCTGAGTAGAGGACCCCATGGACCAGAAGACTGAGCCTCTTCTGAGTAGAGGACCCCATGGACCAGAAGACTGAGCCTCTTCTGAACACAGAGGACCCCATGGACCAGAAGACTGGGCCTCTTCTGAGTAGAGGACCCCATGGACCAGAAGACTGAGC
>NW_019943121.1:60154-60724 GCF_002910315.2 Salvelinus sp. IW2-2015
CCCATGGACCAGAAGACTGGGCCTCTTCTGAGTAGAGGACCTCATGGACCAGAAGTGGGCATCTATTATCTCAGTGCTCAATCAGGCAGTGGCCCACTTCATTGGCTACAGAGGTAGGAAACATCAGGACTGGTTTGATGAAAACTCTGACACCATCACAGCCTTACTGGACAATATGCACAAAGGGCACAGGGCTACTCTCAACAGACCCACATCTGCTACCCTCCGCAAGCAATGGCGTGCATCGAGCAAGGAAGTGCAAACAACCGTGCATGCTCTGCAGAACGAATGGTGGATGAATAAGGCACAGGAATCCACATTTATGCAGACAAAAACGACATGCACAATTTCTACAACTCAGCTAAAGCTATCTATGGCAAAGCACGGAGGTCAGCCCACCTCATCAGGATCAGGAAGTCACTTCATCATCCCCATGAAGACAGCTGATGGTCTGACTCTCTTGAACCACCAAAATCAGATCCTGATGAGGTGGGCTGAGCACCACAACCAGATCCTGATGAGGTGGGCTGAGCACCACAACCAGATCCTGATGAGGTGGGCTGAGCACCA
>NW_019943121.1:61059-62732 GCF_002910315.2 Salvelinus sp. IW2-2015
AGGTGGGCTGAGCACCACAACCAGATCCTGATGAGGTGGGCTGAGCACCACAACCAGATCCTGATGAGGTGGGCTGAGCACCACAACCAGATCCTTATGAGGTGGGCTGACCACCAAAACCAGATCCTGATGAGGTGGGCTGAGCACTTTGAAGCACTACTCAATCAGCGCTCTCCTACAGACCAGTCCATCCTGGAAGAACTGCCTGTCCGTCCACCCATTCAAGACCTCAACCGTTCACCAACCTTCCAAGAGGTGTTATCAGCTATCCGTTCCCTCAAGAACAACAAGACTCCTGGCAATGACAGCAACCCGGCAGAGCTACTTAAGGGAGGTCACTTCTGCAACAGAACGCTCCACCAGTACATCACTGAGGTTTGGGACCAGGAGATCGTCCCACAACAGTGGCCAGATGCAAACATTGTCACCATCTGTAAGAACAAGGGTGACAAGTYCATCTGCAACAAAAGCCGGTGGATATCCCTTCTGGCTGTTGCCGGCAAAGGTCCTGGCCAAGGTGATGCTACACAGGCTGGTGAACAACATCACAGAGGAACTGCTGCCAGAGTCACAATGCGGCTTCAGAAAGAACAGGAGTCCGGTCGACATGATGTCACAATGCGGCTTCAGAAAGAACAGGAGTCCGGTCGACATGATATTCACGGCAGGACAACTCCAGGAGAAGTGCCGTGAACAACATCAGGACCTTTTCATGGCCTTCGCCGACCTCTCCGAGGCCTTCGCCGACCTCTCCGAGGCCTTCGCCGACCTCTCCAAGGCCTTCGCCGACCTCTCCAAGGCCTTCGACACTGTGAGCAGGGAACTACTATGGGGCATTCTACTCAAATGTGTCTGTCTAGACAAATTTGTCAACATCCTTTGCCAGTTCCATGATGGGATGATGGCTCGGATGGCCGTTAGAGGGCAGGAGTCAGTGACCTTTGTAGTAAGCAGGGGTGTGTGCTGGCGCCGGTACTCTTTAACATCTTCCGCCTATGTGTCACCCAGCTTCTCCACAAGGAGCTTGAGGACAGCACGGAGCGGGTTCTTGAGCTGCAGTATACTGAGGACTGTGCTCTCGTGGCCCACACTCCGGAAGACCTTCAGTCTGTCCTTGTAGCGGCTGTGAGGGTCTATAGCAGGATGGGATTGTCTATCAACACCACCACGACAGAGGGTCTGCCAATGGCGATCCAGCCCTCCACCCACCATGCCGGTCTTCACCAATGAACACATCACTGGCAATAGTCCCGTCTATCAAATACCTGTGCAGCATCCTCTTGGAGGACTGCAGCATCGATCTCGAAATTCAAAATAAGATCAAGCATCAGCTGCCTTCGGGAAACTCAGACACAGGGTCTTCCAAAACAGGGATCTCCACCTCCACACCAAAGCCTCTGTCTATCAAGCCGTCTGCATCACCACACTTCTTTACAGCTGTGAAGCCTGGGTCACTTACAGACTCCACAATAAGCAGCTTGGGCGATTCCAAATAAGATGCCAGCAGCGCATCCGGGGAATCACCTGGTGCAACAGTGTACCCCATATAGAAATACTTGCTAAGACCAACTGGTAGAGTATGGAGGCCATGGTCACCCAGCACCAACTGGTAGAGTATAGAGGCCATGGTCACCCAGCACCAACTGTACGAGTATAGAGGCCATGGTCACCCA
>NW_019943121.1:62757-66091 GCF_002910315.2 Salvelinus sp. IW2-2015
TCTCCCCTGGCAGCCCGTCGGCCAATCGCTAGCTGGCGCCCTCTCTCGGTCGATCTCTCTCCTCATCCTCCCTTCACCAGCCCGTCGGTTCCTCCAAATCTCGTACTTCGTATATCTGCGTGCGTCCCGGTGGTCGTCCTCCACCTCTTACAAGCTCCTCTCCTCTCGCGTTCAGAGGCCAAGGATTTAGGCCTTGGCCCTCTCTCTCTCTCTCTCTCTCTCCTCTCCCCTTACTTCAGTCTCGTCGTCCTCTCTCCCGTCGGTCCTCCAATGGGATGGTCCTCGGTAAGCTCGGCCCCCCTCCTATCCAGCCCCAGTCGGCCAATGCATGATCTTACTGGCCCCGGCTGCTCACCCTACAGCCCGTCGGTCCAAGATGTTAGCCTGGCCGCCGTGCCCTACAGCCCGTCGGCCAAGTATTAGCTGGCCCCCCCTACAGCCTTCGGCACAAGATGTAGCTGGCCCCCCTGCATGACCGTCGGCCAAGATGTAGCTGGCCCCCCCTGCAGCCCGTCGGCCAAGATGTAGCTGGCCCCCCCTGCAGACCGTCGGCCAAGATGTAGCTGGCCAAACAGGACTTCCGCGGCAAGTGCTCCTGAGACATGCTAATGACAGTTGTTGAGGTGACCCATGGCCTCTATACTCTACCAAGTTGTGCTGGGTGACCATGGCCTTCTATACTCTACGAGTTGGTGCTGGGTGACCATGGTCTCATACTCTACCAGTTTGGTGCTGGGTGACCATGGCCTCTATACTCTACAGTTGGTGCTGGGTGACCATGGCTCTATATCTTACAGTTGGTGCTGGGTGACCATGGCCTCTATACTCTACCAGTTGGTGCTGGGTGACCATGGCCTCTATACTCTACACCAGTTGGTTGCTGGGTGACCGATGGCCTCTATACTCTACCAGTTGGTGCTGGGTGACCGTGGCCTCTATACTCTTACAGTTGGTGCTGGGGTGACCATGGCCTCTATAACTCTTACAGTTGGTGCTGGGTGACCGTGGCCTCTATACTCTACCAGTTGGTGCTGGGTGACCGTGGCCTCTATACTCTACCAGTTGGTGCTGGGTGACCGTGGCCTCTATACTCTACCATGTTGGTGCTGGGTGACCGATGGCTCATCTACTCTACCAGTTGGTGCTGGGTGACGGTGGCCTCATACTCTACCAGTTGGTGTTGGGACCATGGCCCTCTAATACTCTTACAGTTGGTGCTGGGTGACCATGGCCTCTATACTCTACCAGTTGGTGTGGGTGACCATGGCCTCTATACTTCTTACAGTTGGTGCTGGGTGACATGGCCTCTACTCTACCAGTTGGTGTTGGGTGACCATGGCCTCTATTTACTCTACCAGTTGGTGTTGGTGGTGACATGGCCTCTTATACTCTACCAAGTTGGTGTTGGGTGACCATGGCCTCTATACTCTTACAGTTTGGTGCTGGGTGACCATGCCTCTATACTCTACCAGTTGGTGTTGGGTGACCGTGGCCTCTATACTCTACCAGTTTGGTGCTGGGGACTCGTGGCCCTACTCTTACTCTTACAGTTGGTGCTGGGGGACCATGGCCTCTATACTCTACAGTTGGTGCTTGGGTGACATGGCCTCTATACTCTTACCAGTTGGTGCTGGGTGACCATGGCCTCTATACTACTTACAGTTTGGTTGCTGGGTGACCATGGCCTCTTATACCCTACCAGTTGGCTGCTTGGGTGGACCATGGCGGTCTATAGCTCTACACGGTTGTGGTCGTTGGGTGACCATGGCCTCTATACTTACCAGTTTGGTGTTGGGTAGGACCATCCTGTAGGGGGGGCCAGCTACATCTTGGCCGACGGGCTGCAGGGGGGGGCAGATGAAGCTCTACAAGGAACAGCTAAAAACGTTGCTGAAGAAGCCACAGACCTGGAGGATGCTGCTGCCGACCGTTCCACCTGACGGCAGCTCTGCCAGAGCGGTGTACAGAGGTGGGAGGAGCACAGAGACAGATAAAACAGCTCAGGAGACATACGACCATGCCTGCCCCCGCCAACACAGACTGCACATACCCCACCTGAATTAAAGTTTGTGGATCTTGGATTGGACTATACAGTCACCAAAGAATTCACTGTTAACTCAGAAATAGAAGTCATCATCGGATACGATGGACTTCCATAAGCAACAGGTGTGTGTGTAACAGGTGTGTGTGTAACAGGTGTGTGTGTGTGTGTGTGTAACAGGTGTGTGTGTAACAGGTGTGTGTGTAACAGGTGTGTGTGTGTAGGTGTAACAAGTGTATGTGTGTAACAGGTGTGTGTGTGTAGGTGTAACAGGTGTGTGTGTAACAGGTGTCTTACTGGCTGTTGTCGTTTGGTTCGTCTCCATCGGAGGAAGATGATGGCGAGTGGGAGGGGCCAGAGGGAGCGGACGTGTGGTGATTCGTTAATCTACTTCCTCCATGGTCATATGGAGCCGACCAATCCGTGTAGCCCATTGTCCCAGACAGCGAATCGTTGCAGTCCGGCAGGGGGGGAAGGTTCTGGAACAGAGAGGCGTGGCCTGGTCCACACGGAGCATTCCGATAGGCTGGTTTTACCCCCTGGGGAGGAAACACACAGTGTTTCTTAATATGCATACTATCGTGCTCCATGCTCCAAGTGCATTCTCCCACCACGTTCTCTTCAGTACGTTCTTGTGAGGACGAGAGTGTGGAGAACACGTAAAACATGACATTAGAGCAGCACTCCCTCTACTGCRTTACCTCACGCTGAGCAGCACTCCCTCTACTGTATTACCTCACGCTGAGCAGCACTCTCCCTACTGTATTACCTCACGCTGAGCAGCACTCCCCCTACTGTATTACCTCACGCTGAGCAGCACTCCCCCTACTGTATTACCTCACACTGAGCAGCACTCCCCCTACTGTATTACCTCACTGAGCAGCACTCCCCTACTGTATTACCTCACGCTGAGCAGCACTCCCCCTACTGTATTACCTCACGCTGAGCAGCACTCCCCCTACTGTATTACCTCACGCTGAGCAGCACTCCCCCTACTGTATTACCTCACGCTGAGCAGCACTCCCCCTACTGTATTACCTCACACTGAGCAGCACTCCCCCTACTGTATTACCTCACGCTGAGCAGCACTTCCCTACTGTATTACCTCACGCTGAGCAGCACTCCCCCTACTGTATTACCTCACGCTGAGCAGCACTCCCCCTACTGTATTACCTCACACTGAGCAGCACTCCCCCTACTGTATTACCTCACCTGAGCAGCACTCCCCTACTGTATTACCTCACCTGAGCAGCACTCCCCCTACTGTATTACCTCACGCTGAGCAGCAACTCC
>NW_019943121.1:66116-118473 GCF_002910315.2 Salvelinus sp. IW2-2015
ACGATATACCACTGAGCAGCACTCCCCCTACTGTATTACCCCACGCTGAGCAGCACTCCCCTACTGTATACTCACGCCTGAGCAGCATCTCCCTACTGTATTACCTCACGCCGAGCAGCACTCCCCCTACTGTATTACCTCACGCCGAGCAGCACTCCCCCTACGTTATACCTCACGCGAGCAGCACTCCCCCTACTGTATTACCTCACGCTGAGCAGCACTCCCCCTACTGTATTACCTCACCTGAGCAGCACCTCCCTACTGTATTACCTCACGCTGAGCAGCACTCCCCCTACTGTATTACCTCACGCTGAGCAGCACTCCCCCTACTGTATTACCTCACCTGAGCAGCACTCCCCTACTGTATTACTCACGCTGAGCAGCACTCCCCCCTACTGTATTACCTCACACTGAGCAGCACTCCCCCTACTGTATTACCTAACTCTGAGCAGCACTCCCCCTACTGTATTACCTCACCACTGAGCAGCACTCCCCTACCCGTATTACCTCACGCTGAGCAGCACTCCCCCTACTGTATTACCTCACCTGAGCAGCACTCCCTACTGTATTACCTCACCACTGAGCAGCACTCCCCCTACTGTATTACCTCACACTGAGCAGCACTCCCCCTACTGTATTACCTCACTCTGAGCAGCACTCCCCCTACTGTATTACCTCACACTGAGCAGCACTCCCCCTACTGTATTACCTAACGCTGCACCTCCCCATTCACTGACCCTTCTCGCAGCCAGGACAATGGCAACAATAGACAAAACAAGATAAACACATAATTATCAGCTAGATATATGAACCGTAATCGTAAGCCAGCTAGCTAGTTACACAGGAAAAAATGATCTAAAACTAATGTTACGCAAGGTACAGTAGATTCTTCATGGCCATCGGGCTCGCTAACAGTAGTAGCTAGCCAGTTAGCTCTAATGATTTACCTTGGGCTTGAGACCTACGCACACTACAGTGGGTATTGTAGGCAGGTAAACCATGCCAAAATTAACACAGAATGTATTTATTAACGTATCAAGATCAAATAGTGTAGTGAGGCGACATATGAGATGTGAACAGGCAACATTTCATTCCCAGGTTGGAGTGTATTTTCTCTCACTTCAGCTCAAATAAGAGCCACCATTGATTTCAAGAAAATTAGCATAACTTTTTATGTGGTTACGTCATATTTCTTTGCGTTCTTTCTGTTGAAGTTTGCATCGATGCTTAAAAATATGTACACAGAGCAGGCATTCGAAAAGTGCCCTCCGTGCTCCGTCTCGCATACTTTGATTTGGACTTATACACCGACCCTACCGTGTTCCGATTTGCCAAGTATGCATTTTGAAAAACACCCACAGAGAGAGCGCACGACCGCGAGCCAGAGAGAGAGACTAAATGTGACCCGTTTCAGGAAACTAGTCGTATTTTGCACATCACTACTTCACAGGACAGGCAAAACATTTTTTGATCAAAAAGCTTTTTTGGCAGAAATGCCTTCTGGAACATGTGAACTTTCATGTTCCTTAATAACAAAGTTGTATTCCAACTGTAAATAAGAAATACAATTCTTAAATTACGAGCCTAGTTGGTTTAGCCACGGAAAAAGACAGGAACTTTGGCTGAGCTAATGCATGGGCAGGACATGCTGGGAGAAGAGTTCTGATTGGTCGGCCATGTCACATGCTTCGGTCTATAACGTGAGCTGCTCAGTATGTGTTGATAGTCCTTTCTACCACAGAACGATATAACGTTAGCCATTGAGAACTGAAAAAGTTGCTACTTTTTTCAACAACATTGATGCCCTGAAATTAGCAGGTGCTGTTGACAAATCAGTCCTAGCTTCAAGCTCCTTGGTGTCCACATCAACAAACGATCATGGTCCAAATACACCAAGACGGTCGTGAAGCGGGCATGACCACACCTAGTCTCCCTCAGGAGACTGAAAATATTTGGCATGGGTCCCCAGATCCTCAAAAAGTTCTACAGCTGCACCATCGAGAGCATCCTGACTGGTTGTATCACCGCCTGGTAAGGCAACTGCTCGGCCTCCGACCGCAAGGCACTACAGAGGGTAGTGCGTACTGCCCAGTACATCACTGGTGCCAAGCTTCCTGCCATCCAGGACCTCTATACCAGGTGGTGTCAGAAGAAGGCCCAAAAAATTGCCAAAGACTCCAGCTGCCCTAGTCATAGACTGTTCTCTCTGCTATCGCACAGCAAGCGGTACCGGAGCACCAAGTCTAGGTCCAAACAGCTTCTACCCCCAAGCCATAAGACTCCTGACCAGCTAATAAAATGGCTACCCGGACTATTTGCAGTGTCCCCACCCCCAATTGTTTTACACTGCTGCTACATTGTTTATTATCCATGCATAGTCACTTTACGCCTACCTACATATTACCGCAATTACGTTGACTCTACCGGTACCCCCTGTATATAGCCTCCACATTGACTCTGTACCGGTACCCCCTGTATATAGCCTCCACATTGACTCTGTACCGGTACCCCCTGTATATAGCCTCGCTACTGTTATTTTATTGTATTTTTTTTTGTTTTCAGTTTATTTTTTGTAAACACTTTTTACAATGCCTGTTGTATTTGCCGCATGTGACAAATAAAATTTGATTTGGAAAAAGTTGTGATGTGTTACTTTCTGCACACGCCATGGTCAGCGTGAAACAGAGTGACTTGACAACGCCGGCCTAACAAGATGTATCTACAAACAGAACGGAGTTAAATGGTTCCAGTCTGTTGTGAAGATCCAATTCAGTCAGAAAGTCATTTTCACTGCAAGTTAAAGCTGTTAGCCAGCTGGAGAACATTAGCTTGCTGACACGCTAGCTAAAGTTACATGTATGATCTGTGTAGTAACATTATTCTAATCAGATATCCATTTTCATTGATATTTATAGCCTAAATATTTGCCAGCTAACATTGAACCTAGTTGGTTAGCTTTAGCTACCTTTAGCTATACCTGGTTCATTGTTTAGCTAGCTAGCTACCTAGCTAGCTACATGTTTAAACAAAAGACTTCACCAGATGATTACATGACCCATCAAGTTAGCCAGGTGTGTCTGAGTGTGATTACAGCCATCTATTGTATTACATGAACATGTCTAGACAATAGAGACCCATCCACTTAGCTCAGGGATTCTGAAACTTTTTCAGCCTGGGACCCAAATACAAATGTGTGTTTTTATAGGACCCAAGCTTATGAAAACATGCAACTGTACATAAATATGGTACATTACAATGTTATTTGTTTTAGGCTGACATAAGGGCAATGTAATACCCATATACTGTATATAGCCATTCATGTTTATTTTCCCCCATTAAAAACACTGACATATCTGTCTAGGTTCGAATTGTTGCTGTTAAAATACCACAAATGATTTACATTCTGAACTAGAAAAAAACGTATTGATCACATCACACAGATGTATAACAGAACACACACAGTCCTAATGAGGTGTGGCTGGTTGAACTTTTCAACAAGCAGGTCTATTCTGGGCTCAGTTTGAGACAGTGCAACCCTCAGGTCATGTACAGTATTGAGTCTGTTTCTGTACTTGTTGTTTAAGTATGCCAGAATTGAAAACCCTGACTCACATAGGTTATGTGGTGCCAAACTGGATCAGAACATCTACTGCTTTCTCAGTCAGGCAGGAGGCCGCTTCCTGCTGTAGATGAGCTTCCCAGAACTGTGTGAGAGTGTTTGCCTCAAAAAGCATCTTACTTCAATTAGTTTATTCCAGTTCAGAAAAAAAACTACTTGTATTTTAACAGTTCCAACAGACTTGTTTTCAACAAACATTTATACAGTAAAATGTACAGTAGGGCTGTTTGTACATCTTCATATGTACTGTTACTTAGCTAGCTAGCTATGGCTAACATTCGCCAGCTAGCTACTAGCTGTGTACAAGGGGATTGTTTGAAAGAGAAACACTACTAGGAGAGAGAGTACTCCCTTATTTCTGCTGATCATCACCTGTTATTAAGTGACAACAATGTCTTGCTAGCTGACTTACTTGTCCACTGTCAAAGCACTGCTTCCTGAAGCGTTCTGCCCTGTTCTGAAAGAACTCCCTGGGTTTACCAGGAATGGGAGACTAGTCGTTTGTGGCTGATTGAGACTAAATAGGAGCTTTTTTGGTCTAAACTCCACTCGCCGTGTTTGGAGGACGAAGAAGGATGAGTACAACCCAAGAACACCATCCAACCGTGAAGCATGGAGGTGGAAAAATCATTCTTTGGGATGCTTTTCTGCAAAGGGGACAGGACGACTGCACCGTATGTGAGGGGAGGATGATGGGCCATGTATCGCGAGATCTTGGCCTTCCCTCGTAAGAGCATTGAAGATGGGTCGTGGCTGGGTCTTCCAAGCATGACAACGACCCGAAACACACAGCCAGGGCAACTAAGGAGTGGCTCTCCGTAAGAAGCATCTCAAGTCCTGGAGTGGCCTAGCCAGTCTCCAGACACTGAACCCAATAGAAAATCTTTGGAGGGAGCTGAAAGTCCGTATTGCCCAGCGACAGCCCGAAACCTGAAGGATTCTGGTAGAAGGTCTGTATGGAGGAGTGGCCAAAATCCCTGCTGCAGTGTGTGCAAACCTGGTTCAAAGACTACAGGAAACGTATGATTCTGTAATTGGCAAACAAGGTATATGTACCAAATAAATAAGTTCTGCTTTTCTGATGTTATCAATACTTATGTCATGCAATAAAATGCTAAATTAATTACTTAAAAATCATACGTGATTTTCTGGATTTTTGTTTTAGATTCGTCTCTCACTAGTGAAGTGTACCTATGATAAAAATTACAGACCTCATACTGCTTTGTAAGTAGGAAAACCTGCAAAATCGGCAGTGTATCAATACTTCCCCCACTGTAGGTCTGTAGCAGTTTTGGTCTAGAGTGTCTCCCCTTTGAAGAGGGGGTATGACCGCAGCAGGTTGCCAGTCTTTGGGGATCTCAGACGATACGAAAGAGAGGTTGTACAGGCCAGTAATATGGGTGGCAACCGATTCTCGGCGGATAATTTATGGAAGAGAGAGGTCCAGTTTGTATAGCCGGTTGATTTGTAGGGGTCCAGATTTTTGCAGAACTTTCAGAAACATCAAGCTATCGGATTTGGGTGAAGGAAAATGGGGAGGCTTGGGCAAGTTGCAGTGAGGGGTGCATGTGCTGTTGACCGGGGTAGGGGTAGCCAGGTGGAAAGCATGGCCAGCTGTAGAAAAATGCTTATTGAAATTCTCAATTATCATGGATTTATCAGTGGTGACAGTGTTTCCTAGCCTCAATGCAGCTGGGAGGAGGTGCTCTTATTCAACATGGACTTTACAGTGTCCCATGTAATATAGCCTACACCTTCACAATAAGTCCATGATTTATTTTAGACAGGTCTAAAGAAATATATGAAGAAAATGTAGTCTATTTCAGAAGAACAGAAAAGCATACTCTGAGTTGTCCGTATGTTAGGCCCTGGGGTGTGGCTATGCCAAATGGCTGTGGGCTACACTAGTTAACTTAGCAGTGTTAAGTTCTACAGGGTAAAAACTGACAGACGACCCAGAGCTCAAACCAAGTTTATTCACCCAGGTCAGACACCTGAACAAAGACATGTTCCCACCAGCACAAGTATACAGTTRAAGTCRGAAGTTTACATACACTTAGGTTGGAGTCATTAAAACTCATTTTTCAACCACTCCACAAATTTCTTGTTAACAAACTATAGTTTTGGTAAGTCGGTTAGGGTTAATCTGTGTGCATGACAAGTAATTTTTCCAACAATTGTTTATAGTTTTACACTTATAATTCACTGTATCACAATTCCAGTGGGTCAGAAGTTTACATACACTAAGTTGACTGTGCCTTTAAACAGCTTGGAACATTCCAGAAAATGCTATGGCTTCAGAAGCTTCTGATAGGCTAACTGACATCATTTGAGTCAATTGGAGGTGTACCTGTGAATGTATTTCAAGGCCTACCTTCAAACTCAGTGCCTCTTTGCTTAACATCATGGGAAAATCAAAATAAAATCAGCCAAGACCTCAGAGAAAATTGTAGACCTCCACAAGTCTGGTACATCCTTGGGAGCAAWTTCCAAACGCAGGAAGGTACCACGTTAATCTGTACAAACAATAGTACGCAAGTATAAACACCATGGGACCACGCAGCCGTCATACCGCTCAGGAAGGAGACGCGTTCTGTCCCCTAGAGATGAACGTACTTTGGTGCGAAAAGTGCAAATCAATCCCAGAACAGCAGCAAAGGACCTTGTGAAGATGCTGGAGGAAACAGGTACAAAAGTATCTATATCCACAGTAAAACGAGTCCTATGTCGACATAACCTGAAAGGCCGCTCAGCAAGGAAGAAGCAACTGCTCCAAATCCGGCATAAAAAAAAACAGACTACGGTTTGCAACTGCACATGGGGACAAAGATCGTACTTTTTGGAGAAATGTCCTCTGGTCTGATGAAACAAAAATAGAACTGTTTGGTCATAATGACCATCGTTATGTTTGGAGGGAAAAGGGGGAGGCTTGCAAGCCGAAGAACACCATCCCAACCGTGAAGCACAGGGGTGGCAACATCATGTTGTGGGGGTGCTTTCCTGCAGGAGGGACTGGTGCACTTCACAAAATAGATGGCATCATGAGGGAGGAAAATTRTGTGGATATTTTGAAGCAACATCTCAAGACATCAGTCAGGAAGTTAAAGCTTGGTCACAAATGGGTCTTCCAAATGAACAATGACCCCAAGCATACTTCCAAAGTTGTGGCAAAATGGCTTAGGACAACAAAGTCGAGGTATTGGAGTGGCCATAACAAAGCCCTGACCTCAATCCTATAGACAATTTGTGGGCAGAATTGAAAAAGCGTGTGCGAGCAAGGAGGCCTACAAACCTGACTCAGTTACACCAGCTCTGTCAGGAGGAATGGGCCAAAAATCACCCAACTTATTGTGGGAAGTTTGTGGAAGGCTACCCGAAACATTTGACCCAAGTTAAACAATTTAAAGGCAATGCTACCAAACACTAATTGAATGTATGTAAACTTCTGACCCACTGGGAATGTGATGAAAGAAATAAAAGCTGAAATAAATCATTCTCTCTACTATTATTGTGACATTTCACATTCTTAAAATAAAGTGGTGATCCTAACTAACCTAAGACAGGGAATGTTTACTAGGATTAAATGTCAGGAATTGTGAAAAACTGAGTTTAAATGTATTTGGCTTTGATCAAGTTTATCAAGACATTTTGCAGGAGAATGTAAGGCTTTCTGTCCTCCAATTGAAGCTCAACAGAAGTTGGGTGATGCAACAGGACAACGACCCAAAACACAGAAGTAAATCAACAGAATGGCTTCAACAGAAGAAAATACACCTTCTGGAGTGGCCCAGTCAGAGTCGTGACCTCAACCCAATTGAGATGCTGTGGCATGACCTCAAGAGAGCAGTTCAGACATCCCAAGAATATTGTTGAACTGAAACAGTTTTGTAAAGAGGAATGGTCCAATATTCCTCCTGACCGTTGTGCAGGTCTGATCCACAACTACAGAAAACGTTTGGTTGAGGTATTGCTGCCAAAGGAGGGTCAACCAGTTAAATCCAAGGTTTCACATACTTTTTCCACCCTGCACTGTGAATGTTTACACAGTGTTCAATAAAGACATGAAAACGTATAATTGTTTATTAGTTTAAGCAGACTGTGTCCATTGTTGTGACCTAGATGAAGATCAGATCAAATTTTATGACCAATTTATGCAGAWATCGAGGTATTTCCAAAGGGTTCACATACTTTTTCTTGTCTGTCTGTCTCTCTGTGAAAATGACTAAATCAGATTATGATTTTTTACCTGAAATCTTTCCTTATTGTAGGCTACTACTTTAAGTCTTGAAATCTTTGGTTGTTTACTACACTACTCATTCTGTTTAGCACATGGCCTCACATGTTAATCCTTAAAGAGATGAGTGGGGCTAATGCTTAAGAGGGTGTGAACGATGCTGAATGGGTGTAGACAAAGAAGAGCTCTCCAGTACATGTACCCAAATGTTCAAGGGACATCCTCCAAAGTGGGGTTACAAGTTTAACAACTTTCAAAGCTGAATTACTTTCCCATTTTCTTCAACTGCAGTGTATGATACTATTTTAGAGCTCTGTAAAATATTTTTCAAATTAGAACCCATGAACAGAAGTCTAATTTACATAAGTATTCACACCCCTTTGATATGACACCGCAAATTGAGCTCAGGTGCATCCAATTTATTTTGATCATCCTTGAGATGTCACTACAACTTGGAGTCCACCTGTGGCCAATTCCAATGTTTGGACATTATTTAGAAACAAAAACACAGGTTTATTTAACTTCACTAGGGTAGGGGGCAGCATTCGGGATTTTGGATAAAAAGCGTGCCCAAATTAAACTGCCTGCTACACTCAGGCATATAATTAGTAGATTTGGATAGAACACTCTAAAGTTTCCAAAACTGTTAAAATAATGTCTGAGTATAACAGAACTGATATGGCAGGCAAAAACCTGAGGAAAATCCAACCAGGAAGCACTATTATTTTGAAAGGCTGTTTTTCCAGTTCACGAGCTCTATGGCTTCCTCTACATGTGGCCAGTCTTTAGGCATTGTTTCAGGCTTTTACTCTGAAAAATGAGGGATACACAGCACTTTCAATGAGAGGCCAGTGGAAATTTCCAGACATCAGCTATGTGCCTGATCGGGAACGCGCCTTTCTTGTTTGTCCTTTCCTATTGACAAAGCTTTTGTCCGGTTGAAATATTATTGATTATTTATGACAAAAACAACCAGAGAATTGATTTTAAACATCGTTTGGCATGTTTCTACTAACGTTTATTGTACTTTAAAAAAACTTTTCGTCTGGACTTAGGAAAGGATGTTTTTGGTCATAAAGAGGGACATTATTGAACAAAACAAACATTTATTGTCTAACATGGAGACCTGGGAGTGCCACCAGATGAAGATCTAAGGTAAGTGATTAATTTTAATGCTATTTCTGACTTTTGTGAGCCCTCTTCTTGGCTGGAAAATGGCTGTATGGGTTTCTGTAGCTAGGCGTTGACCTAACATAATCGCAAAGTGTGCTTTGAAATCTGACACAGCGGTTCCATTAAGGAGAAGTTTATCTTTATTCGTATGTTTAACACTTGTATCTTTTATCAATGTTTATGATGAGTATTTCTGTTATTTGATGTGGCTATCTGCACTTTCACCGGATGTTTGTTTGAGACAATGCATTTCTGAACATAACGCCAATGCAAACTGAGATTTTTGTATATAAACTTTATCGAACAAAACATACATGTATTCTGTAACATGAAGTCCTATGAGTGCCATCTGATGAAGATCAAAGTTTAGTGATTCATTTAAATCGCTATTTCTGACTTTTGTGAGCCCTCTCCTTGGCTGGAAAATGGCTGTATGGTTCTGTGACTAGGTGCTGACCTAACATAATCGCAAGGTGTGCTTTCGCCGTAAAGCCTTTTTGAAATCAGACACTGTGGCTGGATTAACGAGAAGTTTATCTTTAAAATGGTGTATAATACTTGTATGTTTGAGGAATTTTAATTCTGAGATTTGTTGTTTTGAATTTGGTGCCCTGCAATTTCACTGGCTAGCGTCCCACTTGTACCAGAGAGGTTAAGGTCCCACAGTTGACAGTGCATGTCAGAGCAGAAACCATACCATGAAGTACAAGGAAATGGCCAGAGAGCTCCTAGAAAGAATTGTGATGAGGCGTATACACTACATGACCAAAAGTGTGGGGACACCTGCTCGTCGAACATCTCATTCCAAAATCACAGGCATTAACATGGAGTTGGTTCCCCTTTGCTGTTATAAACAGCCTCCACTCTTCTGGGAAGGTTTTTCACTAGATGTTGGAACATTTCTGCAGGGACTTGCTTCCCTTCAGCCACGAGCATTAGTGAGATCGGCACGGATGTTGGGAAATTAGGCCTGGCTCGCAGGTCGCGTTCCAATTCATCCCAAAGGTGTTCGATTGGGGTTAAGTTCAGGGCTCTGCGCAGGCCAGTCAAGTTCTTTCACAACGATCGACAAACTATTTCTGTATGGACCTCGCTTTGTGCACGGGGGCATTGTCATGCTGAAACAGGAAAAGGCCTTCCCCAAACTGTTGCCACAAAGTTGGAAGCACAGAATTGTCTAGAATGTTTTTGTATGCTGTAGTGTTAAGATTTCAAATCAAAATCAAATCAAATTCCCTTCATTGGAACTATGGGGCCTAGCCCAAACCATGGAAAACAGCCCCAGACCATTATTCCTCCTCCAAACTTTAGTTGGCATTATGCATTGGGGCAGGTAGCGTTCTCCTGGCATCCGCCAAACCCAGACTGGTCCGTCCGACTGCCAGATAGTGATGCATGATTCATCACGCCAGAGAACGCCTTTTCACTGCTCGGGAGTCCAATGGTGATTCATCACTCCAGAGAGTCCAATGGCGGTGCGCTTTACACCACTCCAGCCAACACTTGGAATTGCGCATGGTGATCTTAGGCTTGTGTGCAGCTGCTCTGCCATGGAAAACCATTTCATGAAGCTCCCGACAAACATTTAATGTGCTGACGTTGCTTCCAGAACTGACAAGCTGACGTTGCTTTGCAGTTTGGAACTCGGCAGTGAGTGTTGTAACCGAGGACAGACAATTTTTACGTGCTACACGGTCCCGTTCTGTGAGCTAGTGTGGCCTACCATTTCACAGCTGAGTCGTTGTTGCTCCTACCCAGACTGCCTAGAACTGGCTATCGGACCAAACGGGCAAGGACCTTGGTCAGGGAGATGACCAAGAACCCAATTACCACTGACAGAGTTCATTGGCTGAGATAGAAAAGAAAACCTGYCAGAAGGATTTAAGTGGAGAGTGGCCAGACAGAAGCCACTCCTGAGAAAAAGGCACATGACAGCCTGCCTGTCATGTGAAGGCATGTGAAGGACTTAAAGCATAAGGCGAAAGATTGTGGTCTGATAAAACAACATTTTTATTAAAAAATAACTTTTCGGCCTCAATGCAAAGCGATATTTCTGTCACCCGTCTAACACCATCCCTACCGTGTACAGTGGTGGCAGCATCATGCTATGGGGATGCTTTTCAGCGTCAGGGACTTATAGACTGGTAAAGATAGAGGGGAAAATGAATGGAGCCAAATACAGGCAAATCCTTGATGACAACTTGCTTCAGAGTGCAAACGACCTTAGACTGGGGCGAAGATGTATGTTCCAACATGACAATGACCCCAAGCATACAGCCAAAGCAATGCTGGACCAGCTTCAGAACAATAATGATAATGCCCTTGAATGGCCCAGCCAAAGCCCAGACTTGAATCCAATTGAAAATCTGTGGAAAGACTTGAAGATTGCTGTTCACCGCCACTCCCAATCTAACTTAACATAGCTTGAGAAAATCCACAAATCCAGATGTACAAAGCTGATATACCCAAGATGACTGAAAGCTGTTTCTACAAAGTATTGCCTAGGGGGTGTGAATATGTATGTGTCATTATCTGTATTTTGTTTTCAATAAATGAACAAACATTTCTATAAACTTATTTTGACTTTGTCATTATGGGGTATTGTGTGTAGATCGGTGAGACATTTTTTAAATTAATTTTTAACAACTAAATGAGGAATAAATAAAAGTGTATGAATACTTTCTGAAGGATCAGAGATGTGACTCCTACCTGGTTCGTTCCCGGCTGCATTGCCCCCATGTGGCCAGGAAGACTGCCAAAAGGAGCCGGACCAAACCCTGGCACCACACACAGAAAGACAAAATGACACATCCAGTTTAGCAAGCCTAACGATTTCAGAGGAAAAGCACTTGTTTTCAGACTACAGTAGATATGACTGGCAGGTGCCTTAGCCCAGTGCTTCTCAGTACTCTACTCAAGAACCCACAGACATCTCAATGTTGTTGGGACCAGCTGATTCAACTAGTCAGGGGCTGGAACATTAGTTGACAAGTTCAATCAGGTGTGCCATCTCTGGAATAGACCAAATACATGGAACTGCTGGAGGTCCCCGAGGAGAGGTTTGAGTAAGATGGCTTTAGCCAATGGCAGAGTTACTCACAAAGGTAGGGGGAGGGTCCCATGGAGAGTGGGCGGGGTTTAGAGGCAGATGAGAAATACTCCACAGCCTTCTTAAAGCGCTCCACCTTATCCTCCATACGAGACTAGAGAGAATGTGAGARAAAGAAAGGAGGGGTGACAGAAAGATAGTGGTACTGATATTTGGCAGTCTCTACTTAAGGTACATGGCCTACAGATTGCAAGCATGCATAGACAAAGGCTAAGCAGCTAGCAGGGTACTGCTCTGTTTCAGCTGGTATGGTCAGTCTAGCTGTAGGGAGAAGGTACTGCTCTGTTTCAGCTGGTATGGTCAGTCTAGCTGTATGGAGGAGAAGGTACTGCTCTGTTTCAGCCTGGTATGGTCAGTCTAGCTGTATGGAGAGAGGTATGCTCTGTTTCAGCTGTTATGGTCAGTCTAGCTGTATGGAGAAGGTACTGCTCTGTTTCAGCTGGTATGGTCAGTCTAGCTGTAGGGAGAAGGTACTGCTCTGTTTCAGCTGGTATGGTCAGTCTAGCTGTATGGAGGAGAAGGTACTGCTCTGTTTCAGCTGTTATGGTCAGTATAGCTGTATGGAGAAGGTACTGCTCTGTTTTCAGCTGTTATGGTCAGTCTAGCTGTATGTAGGAGAAGGTACTGCTCTGTTTCAGCTGTTATGGTCAGTCTAGCTGTATGGAGAAGGTACTGCTCTGTTTCAGCTGGTATGGTCAGTCTAGCTGTATGGAGAAGGTACTGCTCTGTTTTCAGCTGTTATGTCAGTATAGCTGTATTGAGAGAAGGTACTGCTCTGTTCAGCTGGTATGGTCAGTCTAGCTGTATGGAGAAGGTACTGCTCTGTTTCAGCTGGTATGGTCAGTCTAGTGTATGGAGAGAAGGTACTGCTCTGTTTCAGCTGGTATGGTCAGTCTAGCTGTATGGAGAAGGTACTGCTCTGTTTCAGCTGGTATGGTCAGTCTAGCTGTATGGAAGAGAAGGTACTGCTCTGTTTCAGCTGTTATGGTCAGTCTAGCTGTATGAGAGAAGGTACTGCTCTGTTTCAGCTGTTATGGTCAGTCTAGCTGTATGGAGGAGAAGGTACTGCTCTGTTTCAGCTGGTATGGTCAGTCTAGCTGTATGGAGAAGGTACTGCTCTGTTTCAGCTGGTATGGTCAGTCTAGCTGTATGGAGGAGAAGGTACTGCTCTGTTTCAGCTGTTATGGTAGTTAGCTGTTGGAGAAGGTACTGCTGTTTCAGCTGGTATGGTCAGTCTAGCTGTATGGGAAGAAGGTACTGCTCTGTTTCAGCTGGTATGGTCAGTCTAGCTGTATGGAGAAGGTACTGCTCTGTTTCAGCTGGTATGGTCAGTCTAGCTGTATGGAGGAGAAGGTACTGCTCTGTTTCAGCTGTTATGGTCAGTATAGCTGTATGGAGAAGGTACTGCTCTGTTTCAGCTGTTATGGTCAGTCTAGCTGTATGTAGGAGAAGTACTGCTCTGTTTCAGCTGTTATGGTCAGTCTAGCTGTATGGAGAAGGTACTGCTCTGTTTCAGCTGGTATGGTCAGTCTAGCTGTATGGAGAAGGTACTGCTCTGTTTCAGCTGTTGGTCAGTCTAGTGTATGGAGAGAGAGGTACTGCTCTGTTTCAGCTGGTATGGTCAGTCTAGCTGTAGGGAGAGGTACTGCTCTGTTTCAGCTGTTATGGTCAGTCTAGCTGTATGGAGAAGGTACTGCTCTGTTTCAGCTGGTATGGTCAGTCTAGCTGTATGGAGAAGTTACTGCTCTGTTTCAGCTGTTATGGTCAGTATAGCTGTATTGAGGAAGAAGGTACTGCTCTGTTTCAGCTGTTATGGTCAGTCTAGCTGTATGGAGAAGGTGCTTTCTGTATCCATGCATCTTATTTAAACAGTTATGAAATCAGAGGGGTAGACAGGGTGGAGTGGGGATTGAACCCCGGTCTCCGGTGGGGAGAAGAGTACATGTGTCTAGAGCAAGGACATTAGCACTAGACCACAGGCTCTACACATTTTAATCCTTCTGGACAGTAATGTTATTTCTTGATCCAAACAAAGTATTTAAGTGTGTACCTGTGATTGTTTGAAGACGTCCCTGGCGACAGCGTCGAGGTTCCCCAGGTCTTTAATGGAGGAGACATACTCTGACACCGCCTTGATAACCACCTCACAGGGAGGCAGCACCAACTGGTGGGCACGCACCTAGAGGGTTAAAGGTCAGGGGTCAGTGGTCAGACACCAGTGGAGGGGTTAGAGGTCAGGGTTATACCTTGAGCGAGGCCAGGGGGTGTTGTGGTCCTAAAAGGCTCCAGTGGAAGGCAGCCAGGTCCTCATCAGGGAGAATATGGTTCCCTATTGGGGGAGGGGGGAGAAAGAGACCGGTAGTAAACAACAAAATGTAAAAGGTGTGTTTGGTTGCGTCTCAGGGATGGCAGTTAATCGATTAAAGATGAACAGACATTTTAGGAAAGTTAAGGTGATCTGCATCAATGAAGGATGGCGCCGAGTTGAAGGATGGAGCTTTTCTGCCTAGAATTTAAGTTACTCAAGAGCTTTTTACTATCATTCTTTAAATTGATACTTGTTCCATAGTATAGTAATTTTTGTTAAGTCATTTGTCAATGTATTGTATCTTTGCCAATCTGCTGTGTTGCCAGACATATTTGTCATTCCCTTAGCCTCATCCCTCTCAGCCATACAGTTTATCAATTCATCATCTATCCATGGGGATTTGACAGTTAGACATTCTCCCATAAAGAAACTGACTTATCAGTACCCAGAATATAAACAGCAATACCTCCATTGGCATTCCTGTATCTTCTGTAGATGTTACAACCATATATAGCTACATCTTTTTGAAAGGAATTGTCTAAGTGAGTGTCAAAGAACCAGTATATGACTGCTTTCTGTTGCTAGCAAGTTAACAATTTCATGAACCTTGCTTCTTTGGCTAAATATGTTAATATGGGCATTTTTTTTATTTTTTATTCTGGAATTCTTGATTGTTTTTATTGCTTATCAGAGGTAGACATGACAGCAATATTTACATTTGATCTGGTAGTGCAGGGTGAGCTGTTAATCATACGTCTGTAGCTAACTCTTTCAGAACAGACAACTAGCTAGCTCTTGACTGAATACTTGTTTTTCTAGCTCAGCTAGATAGCCTCTCGTAGGCTTGACACATTGGAAGTCCCTCACTGCAAACCGTTGAATACTGTTTTATGCATATTGTACACCAGTGGTTCCCAAACTTTTTATAGTCCCGTACCACTTCAAACAGTCAACCTCCAGCTGCCTACCCCCTCAAGCACCAGGGTCAGCGAACTCTCAAATATAGTTTTTTGCCATCATTGTAAGCCTGCCACACACACACTATACCAGTGCTCGCCAACCGGTCGATCGTGATTTTCCGTACTTCTGCTCGGGCTGCAGCTGCAATGAATGAGCAGCCAAGCATCGATAGCCCTGCGTTTTATTATTAATAGCAGCTCGTCGTATCAAGGAAAATTTCAAACTTTCCTTGGTCATAGGAACAACATGAATGTGTGCATGAGGCAGATGCGGTGCGACTCGAGTTTCGCCATCAGGTGGAAGACGGTGTCCCTTCTCTCTGTGCAGTCTCACCGGAGGAAAGGAGAGAGCAGGGACCGTGAGAGGCGGCTGGGAAAAATCGTGTTGAACAGTCATCCAACCCGGAAATCCAAGTTGGGAACTCCAGCATCTTTCTAGAACTCAGACTTTGACCTGAAGATCGACATGATTTGACCATCAGATGCAGATACCATCAGTCCAGTGAAATAAAGCTAAATATTTAAATGTATGCTCCACAGTGCCTCAAGTGCTAAACCAACTGATCTATTTTGTTATCAAAGCTCGAGTTTAAAAATTATAATATGGTCTGATTAACAAAATTGGCAGGCCAATCATATGCTGTGATAATGTATTAGGCCTACTGCCCAAACCTCATTCCTACAAAACTGTTTGTGTGAGGTTAATGTAAAAAATATATATATATAAATCTGAGCAGTAGATSTCAGCTTGGTTTTTGACTGCAGAGGTGATCTTGACTCAGAAACGGTTGGTGTTTTTATACAAGATGGCGCCGAAGAACACGGTTGATGTTTTACATTCTCCCAACCAATTGTGCTGTTTTGTTAGTTTTTGCGTAACTTATTTTCTCACTTATTTTGTACATAATGTTGCTGCTACCACCGTCTCTTATGACCGAAAATAACTTCTGGACATCAGAACAGCGATTACTCAACACGGACTGGAAGAAACCTTTAACGAGTCCGACGAGAAGGATATACTGCTTCACTGGAACAGGCCCAGATACACGCCTTTTGCGTTAAGAAAAGACGCAGGAAAAGGGGCCGCAGATCGGGCATCCTTCTGAGAATCCGTAGGCGAGCGAGTAAACTCCCACTTCCATCCGTTCTTCTTGCTAACGTGCAATCATTGGATAATAAAATTGATGACCTACGATTAAGATTATCCTACCAACGGGACATTAAAAACTAACATCTGTTTCACCAAGACGTGGCTGAACGAAGAAAAAGAGCGCTAGCGGGATTTACATGCACCAGCAGAACAAAGAAGCTACGTCTGGTAAGACGAGGGGTGGGGGTGTGAATTTATCAATAACAGCTGGTGCGCGATGTCTAATATGAAAGAAGTCTCAAGGTATTGCTCGCTTGAGATATGATAAGCTGTACCTTATCATAAGGTACTCTATGATAAGCTGTAGACCACATTATCTACCAAGAGAGTTCTCATCTATATTATTCATAGCTGTCTATTTACCACCACAAAACGAAGCTGGAACTAAGACCGCTCTCAACCAACTCTATAAGGCCATAAGCAAAGAAGAAAATGCTCATCCAGAAGCGGCGCTCTGAGTGGCTGGGGACTTTAATGCAGGCAAACTTAAATCAGTTTTACAACATTTTTACCAGCATGTCACGTGTGCAACATGAGAAAACAGAATCCTAGACCACCTGTACTCCACACACAGAGATGCATGCAAAGCTCTCCCCCCCACCCCACATTTGGCAAATCTGACCATAATTCTATCCTCCTGATTCCTGCTTACAAGCTAAAATTAAATCAGGAAGTACCAGTGACTCACTCAATACGGAAGTGGTCAGATGACGTGGATGCTATGCTACAGGACTGTTTTACTAGCACAGACTGGAATATGTTCCGGGATTCATCCAATGGCATTGAGGAGTATACCACCTCAGTCATTGGTTTCATCAATAAGTGCATCGACGACGTCGTCCCCACAGTGACTGTACGTACATATCCCAACCAGAAGCCATGGATTACAGGCAACATCCGCATCAAACTAAAGCTGCTGCTTTCAAGGAGCGGGAGACTAATCCAGACGCTTATAAGACAACCTGCTATGCCCTCAGACGAACCACCAAACAAGCAAAGCGTCAATACAGGATTAAAGACTGAATCCTACTACACCGGCTCTGATGCTCGTCGTACGTGGCATGGCTTGAAAACTATTACGGACGACAAAGGGAAACCCAGACGCGAGCTGTCCAGTGATGTGAGCCTACCAGACGAACTAAATGCCTTTTATGCTCGCTTCGAGGCAAGCAACACTGAAGCACATGCATGAGAGCACCAGCTGTTCTGGATGACTGTGTGATAACGCTATCGGTACCGATGTGAACAAAACCTTTATATAGGTCTACGTTCAAAGCCGCTGGGCCGGACGGATTACCAGGACGTGTACTCAAAGCATGCGCGGACCAACTGGCAAGTGTCTTCAATGACATTTTTAACCTCTCCCTGACCAAAACTGTAAAACCTACATGTTTCAAGCAGACCACCATAGTCTCTGTACCCAAGGAAGTGAAGGAAACCTGCCTAAATGATTACCGCCCCATGGCACTCACGTCTGTAGCCATGAAGTGCTTTGAAAGGCTAGTCATGGCTCACATCAACAGCATCCTCCCGGACACCCTAGACCCACACCAATTTGCATACCACCCCAACAGATCCACAGATGCACTCCACCCTTTCCCACTTGGACAAAAGGAACCCCTATGTGAGAATGCTATTCATTGACTACAGCTCAGCGTTCAACACCATAGTGTTGGACCCCACAAAGCTCATAACTAAGGTAAGGACTCTGGAACAAAACACCTCCCTCTGCAACTGGATCCTGGATTTCCTGACGGGCCACACCCAGGTGGTAAGAAAAGGCAACAACACATCCTCCACGCTGACCGTTAACACTGGGGCCCCTCAGGGGTATGTACTTAGTCCCCTCCTGTATTCCCTGTTCACCCACGACTGCGTGACCAAGCACGACTCCAACATTAAGTTAGCTGACGACACAACTTTGGTAGACCTGATCACCGACAACGATGAGACAGCCTATACGAACGTGGTCAGAGAACTAGCAGTGTGGTGCCAGGACAACAACCTCTCCCTCAATGTGAGCAAGACTAAGGAGCTGAAAAGGTGGCCCAAACAGGCCCCCATTAACATTGACGGAGCTGTAGTGGAGAGGTTCAAGTTCCTTGGTTGCCATATCACCAACAAACTAACATGGTCCAAGCACACCAAGACAGTCGTGAAGAGGGCACAACAAAACCTTTTCCCCCTCAGGAGACTGAAAAGACTTGGCATGGGTCCCCAGATCCTCAAAAGGTTCTACAGCTGCACCATCGAGATCATCCTGACCGGTTGCATCACCGCCTGGTAGGCTAACTGCTCGGCATCTGACCGTAAGGCACTACAGAGTGTAGTGCGAGCAGCCCAGTACATCACTGGGGCCAAGCTTCCTGCCATTCAGGACCTATATAATAGGCGCTGTCAGAGAAAGGCCCATAAAATTGTCAGAGACTCCAGTCACCAAAGTCATAGACTGTTTTCCCTGCTACTGCACGGCAAGCGGTACCGGAGCACCAAGTCTAGGACCAAAAGGCTCCTCAACAGCTTCTACCCCCAAGCCATAAGACTGCTGAACAATTAATAAAATCGCTACCGGACAATTTACATTGACCGCCCCCCTCCCTTTTGTACACTGCTGCTACTCGCTGTTTATTATCTATGCATAGTCACTTCACCCCCACCTACATGTACAAATTACCTCAACTAACCTGTATATAGCCTCCACACTGACTCGGTACCCCCAGTATACAGCCTCCACATTGACTCTGTACCGGTACCCCCAGTATATAGCCTCCACACTGACTCTGTACCGGTACCCCCTGTATATAGCCTCCACATTAACTCGGTACCCCCTGTATATAACCTCATTAGGTGCCCCCTGTATATAACCTCATTATTGTTATTCTTATTGTGTTACTTTTTTATTATTACTTTTTATTTTAGTGTACTCAAGAAAATATTTTCTTAACTCTTCTTGAACTGCATTGTTGGTTAACTTGTTATGGCTGTAGGGGGCGTATTGAAAAACATGTGCAAATTTTCAAACGGCCTCTTAATCAATTTTTGCTCTTACAATATGCATATTGTTATTACTATTGGATAGAAAACAGTCTCTAGTTTCTAAAACCGTTTTAATTATTTCTCTAAGTGGAACAGAACTATTTTTACAGTCCATTTCCTATCCGGAAGTGAGATTTCCAAAAATCGATGTCGCTCTTCGAGCCCTTGTCTATAAAAGGGCATGTCACTTAGGACTGTAGAAACACGTCATACGCCTTCCTCTGGGTGTCATGCGGAAGTGAGAGTTGAAATCAGTTGATTATCTCATCCTGTATTTGAACACAGCCTCTTTTGATTGAATGTTGTCGCAGTTTATTTTTCTTTCTGGGCGCGAAGTAGCACCTGGACTCGGCTCCTGGAAAACACTCTGTAAAGGTGAATATGATCTCTGGCTTAGATTTTATTTGATACATGTCACAATATCATCCTAAAGTATGTTATTTCAATATACTTTAATTATATTATTGAAATGTTTCTGGACTTTAGACGTGATGCGACGCAAGAATTTTTTCAAGATGGAGAGGTTAGCGTCGCCACTGCCAGTGTGCTTGCTAATTCAAGAGGGAAATTGTTCGTTCTGGATCGAAATAAAGACGTTTCTGAACAAAGGACCCTTGGAGAACATTCTGATGGAAGATCCACAAAGATAAGGACCCAATTTGGGATGCTTTTTCATATATCTGTCGAACTGTGCTAACGCTACCGTTTGACTAGAATAATCAATGTTGCTGTGTGCCTACTATTTGTAGTAAGCTAATATAACGATATATTGTGTTTTCGCTGTAAAACACTTCAACAATCGGAAATATTGTCTGTATTCACAAGATATTTGTCTTTCATTAGCTATCCACCATATATTTGTCTGAATGTTTTATGATGAGTAATTAGAAGTAGTTGACGTGGTGTCTATTTTCTCTGGCTACTCCCGTGCGATTTCTGACTGTAGCTATGATGGTAGCAGTAATGTAAAACTGATTTATAGCTAAATATGCAATTTTTTTGAACAAAACATAGATTTTATTGTGTAACATGTTATAGGACTGTCATCTGAGGTAGTTTTTTCTAGGTTATTTAGGTTGGTTCTAGGTTAGTTAGGTTGGCTTGTGCATGCTACTTGCATCCTACTTGTGCTTTGAAAAATGTCTGTCCTCTTTTTTATTTGGTGGTGAGCTAACATAAATATGTGGTGTTTCTCTGTATAAACATTTAAAAATCGGACATGTTGGCTGGATTGACAAGAATGTTATCTTCAAATGCTGTATTGGACTTGTTAATTGTGTGAAGTTAAATATTTAAAAAAAATAGATTTTGAATTTCGCCCGCCCCCCTGACATACAACAATCCGGTGTCGGGCTTGCAGCCCTAACAGGTTTTAAGTGCTTGTAAGTCAGCATTTCACGGTAAAGTCTACTCTTGTTGTATTCGGCGCATGTGACAAATAAAGTTCGATTTGACCACTGCACTATACATTTATTAAACATAAGAGTTGTCCCGGCTCGTGGGAAGTTACAAAGTGCTCTTATAGGACTTATAGGACCAGGGCACAATTAATAATAAATAATTTTGCTCTTTATTTAACTATCTTACATATAAAGCTTTATTTCTTCATAAAAATGGTGAATAACTCGCCACAGGTTAATGAGAAGGGTGTGCTTGAAAGGATGCACATAACTCTGCAATGTTGGGTTGTATTGGACAGAATCTCAGTCATATCATTTCCCACACAGTCTGTGCCTGTATTTAGTTCATGCTAGTGAGGGCCGAGAATGCACCCTCACATAGGTACGTTGCTGCAAAGGGCATCGGTGTCTTAAAAGCGCGATTTGCCAAGGAAGGATACTGAGCACAGCCCAATCCAGAAATCTGGCAATTGAATTTTCACAGAACCACTTGTTGCAATTTCGATGAGCCTCTTGTTCAGATATCAGTAAGTGGACTGGAGGCAGAGCATGAAAGGCATAATGAATCCAGTTGTTTGTGTCATCCGTTTCGGGAAAGTACCTGCGTAACTGCGCACCCAACTCAGGTGCTTCGCTATATCAGATTTGACATTGTCCGTAAGCTTGAGTTCATTTGCACACAAAAAAATATCATACAATGATGGAAAGACCTGTGTTGTCCTTAATGCAGACAGTGAAGAGCTCCAACTTCTGAACCATAGCCTCCGTTTCGAGGTCCCTGAAATCCTAGATTCAGATCATTCAGGCAAGAAAAAAACCATAAGAGTCGTGTGAGAAACTCATCATCGTGCAAGCGGTCAAACAAGTGAAAATTATGGTTAGTAAAGAAAACTAAGCTTGTCTCTCAATTCAAAACAACGTGTCAATACTTTGCCCCTTGATAACCAGCATACTTCTGTATATTGTAAAAGCATTTCATGGTCACTGCCCATATCATTGCATAGTGCGGAAAATACACGAGAGTTCAGGGGCCTTGCTTTAACAAAGTAAACCATTTTCACTGTAGTGTCCAAAACGTCTTTCAAGCTGTCAGGCATTCCCTTGGCAGCAAGAGCCTCTCGGTGGATGCTGCAGTGTACCCAAGTGGCGACGGAAGCAACTGCTTGCACACGTGTTACAACTCCACTATGTCTCCCTGTCGCGCTATCAGTACAGATACCAACACATCGTGACCACCAAAGTCCATTTGATGTCACAAAGCAGTCCAGTAATTAAAAAAAATATCCTCTCCTGGTTTCCAGAAGAGGATGTCTTCCTTAATTGACCCCCCATAAACCTAACGGACATATACCAGGAGCTGTGCCAGGCCCGCCACGTCTGTTGACTCATCCAGCTGTAACGCATATAAATCACTGGGTTGTATGCGAAGCAGTAATTGTTTCAAAACATCTCCTGCCATGTCACTGATGCGTCGTGAAACAGTGTTGTTTGATGAGGTTATTGTCTGTATAGTTTTTTGGGGCCTTTTCCCCCAGCATTGTTCCAGCCATATCCGTGACAACAGGAAGAATTAAGTCCTCCACAATAGAATGTGGCTTGCCTGTCCTAGCCACTCGGTAGCTCACCATATAAGACACTTCTAGCCCCTTCTTATTAATGATATCTGTTGCTTTTATACATGTCTTACTACTCGAAAGTCATCTTTATTCCCGCTCCAAAAACTCCTGTGGCTTGTTTTTCAAATTGTCATGTTTCGTTTCTAAATGTCTGCGCAAGAATGAAGGTTTCCCGCAAGAGAGTAACGCTTAATGTGATTGGATGTTAATTATTTTACTAGGCTACCYGTATTTGACATTGTGTTATATCGCTGTCAATTAGATGGTTTAATTTTATTTTTGGCAGTGAAACGAGGCTACTCAGGCAAGAAAAAAAAAACACCCCAATATATAGTTGGAAAATATAAATGTAGTGTTTGAAACTGTGAAGGAATTTAAAAAAATCTATTTTACATTTTTAAAYGTGAATCACATTTTTATTTGGTGTACTGCCGACGGCGTTGCACGTACCCCAGTTTGGGAATACCTGTTGTACACAATCTGCTTGCGAAAGTGTATTGTGGGCATTACCATGCAGTTGACTTCCTAACCTTTTTTGCTGTTAGCTAGTTTAATTGCTAATGTCAGCTAACACTATGGATGTGACAAATTGACAATTTTGCTTAATGTTTAAACTGCCATTGTTTATCGGTTTTGTGTTAAAACTAAGAAAAAAAAATAACATTTCACATCAATTTACAATGCAGAATGTTGTTTAATGGCTACAACCGGGTAATTCAGTTATTCTACCACAACCCTTTACAAAACGCAGCTACAGAAACATGTCCATAGCAACAATTGTTAACTTTTCAGACATTTTTTTTTTTTTTAAGTGCTGCATCAGATCTGTACCTTTTCAGACAGAATTCTGATCTGGCGTAAAATGTTCTGTATTGTTTCCCTGACAACAAACATCGCTGATTGATGTGCTGCTGTGCTGTTTTATGGTAGAGTAGCTAGATGTGTTTTATTTCTACTAAGTCACAGTATTTAACAAACTTCAAAGTTCTATTTTAGGAGAGATTATTTGATTGACAGTTCTGGTTGCCTAGTGCCAGACTTCAGTCCTGCTTCAGAAGCGGCATTCCTTTACAGACAAATCAAATGTCTGTTCATAGAGGTTTCATGTTGGCATTTAAAAGGAGTGTAGCCTACCCTAACAACCAGACAAACAAACCTTCTGTAGCCGAGGTGCTTTCAAGGGGCCACATTCCATTTTCTGAAAAGCGTTAACCATACAGGCTACCGGTAGCAACTGACTAGGTATCCCCTTTCCCTTTTGGTAGAGAAATTAACATTCAAATCTCTGGCAACAGCTCTGGTGGACATTCCTGCAGTCAGCATGCCAATTGCATGCTCCTTAAAACTTGATACATCTGTGGCATTGTGTTTTGTGTGACAAAACTGCACATTTTAGAGTGGCCTTTTATTGTACCCAGGACAAGGTGCACCTGTGTAATGATCATGCTATTTAATCAGCTTCTTGATATGCCACACATGTCAGCTGGATGGATGTGTTAAGAACATTTTAGAGAAATAAGCTTTTTGTGCGTAATGGAACATTTCTGGGATCTTTTATTTGCCAAAGGTGCTTCTACAAAGTGTTGACTCTGGGGTGTGGATATGTAAATACAATATTTCTGTATTTAATTTTGAATAAATTTGCTAACATTTCTAAAAACATGTTTCACTTTGTTATTGTGGGGTATTGTGTGTAGATCGGTGAGAGAGAGAAAAAATATTTTATCCACTTGGAATTCAGGCTTTAACACAAAATGTAGAATAAGTCAAGGGGTATGAATACTTTGTGAAGGTACGTACCCAGCAGTGCAGCGAAGCAGGGCAGGTGTTGTGTCTTCAGACCCAGCTGTCTGGCAGCTTCAGAGAGCAGGTACTGCTGGGTGGTCAGGTTCTTGCCGTTCCAGGACAGTTTGAGGGCATGAGAGGAGAAGTAGGCAGGCACGTTGCAGAGGGCAAACTCTGAGTCCTGGGCGATCAGGCCGCAGAAACCAAAGTCCCTGTAGAGGGACAGCACCTCCTGGTGGTGGTCCTCCAACGTCTGGACAACCTGGATAATACAATATTAGCCATGCACCGATATGACATTTTTGGACGATACCGATATCCAATATTTTCCTTGTAAAAAAAAAAACGATACCGATATTTACAATTTTAGCGGCCTTTTAAGCATTCTAGTAGAGTTAATTAGTTAACACACACACGGACGCAGCGGTCTAAGGCACTGCAAGAGGCGTCCCTGGTTCGAATCCAGGCTGTATCACATCAGGCCGTGATTGGGAGTCCCATAGTGCAGCGCACAATTGGCCCAGCGTCGTCCGGGCCGTCATTATAAATAAGAATTTGTTCTTAACCGACTTGCCCAGTTAAATACACACACAGATCAAAAAGTTATTTTGTTGGCATTTACATATGTCCCCATCACCAGTAAAACCCATTTATTTCACTTACTTGCTGTGCTGTTTCTTTGTTCAGTTCTCATTCTCAACCAAGGTTTCTATGGAACGCCGTTTGGATCTTTGCATGTCAAAAAAGATAACACTATTTGACCTGTCAAATAACACGGCATCCGTTTCAGTAGCTATATAGTTAGGTAGTAGCTATAGCCAACTATATAGCTAGGTGTCATCTAAAATAACCCTAATTTATAAGACAGTTTTTATTTGATTAATGGTTGTCGGACCCATCTATGTGAAGCTAGCCACAATAAGGTTAAGCCACAATAGTTGACTTTGCAGTTAACCTTCAAAATAAAAGTATGGCATAATTCTACTATTTGTATTAATTTGCATTACTGTCAATGACACTTATTTTGAAGGCAAACTGCAAATTCCACTATTGTGCCTAATCCTTATTGTGGCTAGCTTCACAAAACATAACCAAGTCAGGTCGAGCCTCACTAGCCAGATGAAGCTAGCTGGCTGCTTATAACGTTAGCTTTGGGCAACAGGGTTAAGTAGCTGGCTAGCTATTTATTTTCATAAACTGAAGTTCAATTTCAATAGGCGAACAACAATACTTACAAGGATTCCTAAATCATTGCTAAGAATAATGAAAATGGCTGCAGTTTCTACTGGTCATTGTTTACAGGCTGGTTGTATTGGTGCTAGCTAGGTACCAAGCTAAAGCTAGCTAGCTACCCCAGAAGTTGTGGTTGAACAAATTATGCTTTATTACCAACGTGGTATTGTAAACACATAATTCGTGGCCGGTGTTTGCAGACTTTTTAGTACAGCTTTGACAGTGCTACTGTATCTTTTTTGACACGCAAAAACCCAAACGGCGTTCCATAGTATGTATGTGGTGAAACTAATAGCAGTGACGCCATTACTGTGTAACTCCGGTAGGGCAACATCTGAAAAATAGCGCATTTGGTAGTGTGTACCGATGCTCGACCACTCGGCGATAGCCAACATCACCCACGACAGAACGGTTGATTGTCAAGGACAATGAATTCCATTATCTTGGCTTTAATGGATTTCACCTTTGAGTTGTCTCGCTGAAATTTTGTTACTCTTTCAAATGACTGCTCGATCCACACAGCAGACATTTTAGGTTAGTTTAGGAATGCTGTGTTGCACGTATAGCGAAAAATTGTATGTGGCGTCATCACATCCTGTACTTATGTTATGTAGGTATGCACGTCAGCGTTGACAYCGGTTTTGCACCTTGGGGCATAAAACTAGACATCGGCCGATACCGACGTTGGCATTCTTAGCTAATATGGGCCGATTCAGATATGTTCACCGATATATCGTACACCCGTATACAATATTACACATCTTAAACCCTCCTCTAACCCTGTAGAAAGGCCAGCAGGCTGAAACGTTGACCAAAGTGCCATGGTATAGAAGATAAAATAAGTACACCAGTAGTTTGCCCCCAGCCTATCACACACAGCACTCATTACCATAACAGGTCCCACCAGCACTCATTAACATAACAGGTCCCTAACAGGTCCCAGCCAAACCTCATCTGACCATATGGTGATGCTTAACAACCAGGTAGTTACCCTTAGCAACAGGTGGAATATGGGATATCATGCATGTATTGGGGTGACAGGTAGCCTAGTGGTTAGAGCGTTGGACTAGTAACCGAAAGGTTGTTAGATCGAATCCCTGAGCTGACAAGTAAAAATCTGTCGTTCTGCCCCAGAACAAGGCAGTTAACCCACTGTTCCTAGGCTGTCATTGAAAATAAGAATTTGTTCTTAACTGACTTGCCTAGATAAATAAAGGTACAAATAAATGTATATCTGGTCAAATAGGGCTGTTAAAATATAAAAGATTAGTTCCAGGTGTGTGACCAAAGATCAGCCTCTTGTCCCTGTGTTGAAGTGAGGGTAGAAGACTGGCAGACCAAAGACCAGCCTCTTGTCCCTGTGTTGAAGTGAGGGTAGAAGACTGGCAGACCACTCCAGCAAGAACAGTATTATGCATGAACACGACCAGGCCTAAATACGCTGATTTACTGGGCTACTCTCCACTAACTATTAGTGTTGTCCCCATACCAGAACTGACTGGCACTTGATCCAGATAAACTCAGCTACTGTTCAATCGTTGGGCATCTTTTGAGTTCAATATCATTACATTTGAACATTATGAATATTTTCAAGAGACAGTCATTAATGAATCAATTATACAAATCAATTTGGCTTTGTTTTTACAAATCTAATACAAAGGAAATAATTTGAATGGTAAATGTCTATTGATAAACTGGCTAAATGAAGATGTAGCCTAGGTCTATTCCCAATGCAGGTGAATACATATTCAATAGGAGTGTGAACGCATTGAGGTGTTCAGCTTGTTTTGGCTGATATCGTCGGGCTAGAGACAAACAATCCCTTCCACATAGGACTTATTTTATTGGCAACTGCTAGTAGAACATTTTACTGATCAACAACATTTGCATAGAAGAAGCAATATTACATAAGGGTGTGGGCTGTTTCTTTAAGAAATGATGTCATTCACAAGGCAGAATGTGGTTGTTGAATCTGACTGGCTACGGAATCTAGTGGAAACCAGACGGAGGTGAGGAAGATAAACAAGTGAATGAGTTTTTGGTGGCGAGGGAGACCAAGTGAAGTAACGTTTTTGGTCACAATCAGCATATTGTGTGTTATGGTTTGCATATTTGAAAGAAAGTACTAGGGTAGTAAATTCAGCTGCAAGCTAGCAAGGAAATTTAGCCTACAATTGAAGCTGGACGCTACCGGTATCATCTTGCATTGTAAAGTGTTCTAGCCTGTATGGACATTGTTTTGCGAACAGTAATTAATAGTTTCTACATGCCGTGTAGCTTCTAGGAGAGCTCCATGGTTTTACACAGCACCCATGAGGAGAGCCATGGTCCCTTTTGATGAGCTAACAATGCAGCCCAGACAGCTATAGCAATGAATGAGTAGGTCTAAGCAGAGCAGGTAATTTGCTCTTCGCGCTATAAAAGGAGCTACGCTGATACAGTCTTAATCTCCTAAACTCATGCGAGACATTTGACAGAAGTACGGAACGTAACAAATTCTAGTTCCGAACAGGGGTTTTTGGTATCTAAAAAGGACTGAAGTTTCAGTATACCGTGCAACACTACAAGTATACAGTGCACAGCTGTGTAAATTTCATTCCAATCTGTAACCCCTGGTTGCATCCAAATGGCACCCTATTCCCTGTATAGGCTAGTGCACTACTTTTGACCAGGGCAGATTCCATATATAGTGCACTACTTTTGACCAGGGCAGATTCCATATATAGTGCACTACTTTTTGACCAGGGCAGATTCCATATATCAGTGCACTACTTTTTGACCAGGGCAGATTCCATATATAGTGCACTACTTTTGACCAGGGCAGATTCCATATATAGTGCACTACTTTTGACCAGGGCAGATTCCATATATAGTGCACTACTCATCCAGGTGTCAGTCAGTCCACTGTCAACATTCAACCAATATCACATTGAGTTTAGCATTAGCCTCTGCACTCACCCCGTCAGGGCTCTACAGTGTTACCATTTTGGGGGCATACACTCTTAAATATGTTGCTACCTGGAATTTGGGAGCACCAGTGCCCCTAGAAAAAAAGAATCACCCAGGTAATAATTGTAATAATTTCTTCGCTGTCCCGCAGCTTCAGTAGTATGCAAACGTGGTGGCACAGAAAGGACAATGGAGTAGCTCGGATTCACATAGGCGCAATGTTGGGTAAATCTCAATCATAAAAATATATTGTTTGTATTCTTAAAACCTGTATTTTGTTATTACTGGTAATTCTTTGAAAACATTTTTTTATTTAACCTTTAACTAGACAACTCAGTTAAGAACAAAATCTTATTTACAATGAGGGCCTATTTAAGAGGGAACAGTCAAGAGGCAGTGCTTGAACCAGGGACTGTAGTAGTTAGAGAGGCAGGCCTCTCCAGGTGAATTTTTTTTTATTACAAAACGTCAAAATGACATTAATACCTCAAATATTTTTCATTGTGGTCCTTGTAAAATTTCACCTGTAGAGACCTGCCTCTAACTACCAGTCACTGGTTCAAGCACTGCCTCTTGACCGTTCCCTCTTAAATCACTACAATTGATAGATAACGAATAAAGCCATAGAGATGCAGATACTAGCCCCCCCCCCCCAATCACCTCTGTGTCATAACTCTGTGGCACCAACTGACTTGACTGGGATGGTGGGGTTTAGCCCTATTCAAACACTGTCCTCCTCATCTATCAGACTAGAAACCAGAGTGTGGCTTAGTGTTTATCTGCTATATCATCATTCTTAACTAGCCAGCTACTGCTCGTTACTCACCCGCACTCTGAAGCGGAACATGGCGAGGCGGACACAGTGACTGAGGCAGGCTGGGGGCAGGAACCAGGCGCGGGGAGGCGGGGTGGCCTTACTGCCGACGTGGTTAACGATGAGCTGGGCCGTCTGGCGTTGCCCCTGGGCCCGGCGCGCCCACTCCGGCCACCGCTCCTTCCCCAGGGTTCCGTTGAACACCACGACCAGCTCCAGCCCACCCTGATACATACAAGCCTGGGACAGAGCGGCCAGGTATCCCAGCATGGCGTTCCACTCCCCGCCGCACACCCAGTCAGTCTGGTAGCCGCCGTACAGACGCTGCAGGCCGGAGTCAGCGTCGATGAGTATCCGGGCCGGTGGTGGAGGGGGCAGAGGGCCGGGGTGATGGTGCGGGTGCTGGCGCCCCGCAGTACGGCCTAGTTTGAGGAGGTCCACGGGGATGGAAGCCCCGGGACACCGTTTCTCCAGATACTCCTGGAAGCCCTGCACGCCCATCCCGGTGTTGTTGAGCCGGTGGGTCTGGCCGGGGGAGGGCTCGGGGTACGTTCGGAACGCCGTGGTGATAGCGGATGTGAGTGTCGAGACCGTAGCTAGCTAGAACCAGGTGGCTATCTAACTTGTCTCTCTGACAGTGTAACTGACTGACTACACGACTGTTGTTGCCGCTAGCTAGTTGCCACCCCCCCCAACTCTGACACGACGAGTGACCAACCTTGCAAAGGCTAGGTAGCCTAGGAAGCCAGTTGGCCAGGTCAGGATGTTCACTTTCCAACAGCTAGTTCGCTAGCAAGGTAGCAAWTTTTTCAGCAGCCAAGTTGGTTAGAAACTTGACTTACGTAGCTAGCTAGCTGTAACGTTAATGTGCCAAGCCAATCTTCTACATTTGGTCGTGTGTGTACATCCCTAGCAGTATAGTGGTAACGTTAAACTACCAGCAAAGCAACTAAAGTTTAGCTCGTTAACTACTCCTAACTAGCTAACGAACACCTTAAATGTTATTGGGAGCTGACTGGCCATCTATAGTTATGTTATGATTTGGGCGATGCTTCCAACTCCAAAGTTATAATCCTGATTCCCACGAAGAAACCCTGCGAATTATCTAGGTAGCGAACATGACTACCGCGAAATTCTTAACCTGACAGCTCAACTATTTATGTTAGACTAGTTCAAATTGCAAGTGCTAGGTAATGTGATAGCTAATTCATATTTTGCTAACGTTAGCCATCTAACTTACAGTAGCTTTTAGCTAACGTTAACTGCTGTAGCTAATTTAGCTAGATGGGACCCCGGCGTGGCTGACGGCGGSTCAACTCGCAAAAACAACTCTGGGATAGACACGACGCGGAATGAAATGGCCTGTTTGGAGAAATAAAATAACTTAAATAAAAACAAACGCCTGATAGTGCCTCCCTCGCTTACTTCCAAACTCACGACTTCATGTTGAGGAAGAGAGCATACTTCCAACCGATGTCAGCCATCTTGCGACTTCCTCGCGGACCAACAAAAGTGGGAGGGGAGCGGAGGGTTTTTGACTAGATGGACACAGCTTTTGTCAGATGAAGACTTTTCGTAGCAGGTTAGGAGAATTGGGTTTAGTTTTGGAAAAGAGTCTGTGTTAGCCAAAATGTCTACTTTTGACGTTAATTTGACAAAAGCTGTATCCCTTCTAGCCATGACCAGGGCTGTGATGAAGCCAGGGGAAGTGGCCAACCTATTACCAGTGCCTATAGGTTATATGTCGCCCCCTTGTGGATACATTTGTGACGGCAGGTACATCATGTATTTGGGGATTTTAACATGAGAAAATTAGTCTTTCTGTATTCCAAAATCAAACCCTACACCTCCCCATAGCCATTTTACCCCCGAGGCCTAGACACATTCCCTGACCCTAGCACCGCAAATACAACCCTGCTATAGTACACCCACTGCACAGGAGGTTGGTGGTACCTTAATTGGGGAGAACAGGCTCTTTGTAAGACTAGAGCAGAATAGGTGGAATGGTATCAAACACATGGTTTCCAGGTGTTTGATGCCATTCCATTTACGCCGTTACGGCTATTATGAGCCGTTGTCCCCTCAGCAGCCTCATGTGACTCACTGATATGGAATACCATCATCACACACATTTTGTGGCCTTACATCTTTACAGTATAATTTGACCACAATCTAAGTGAGTTTGTGAAATATGTTGCTCTCTCCCCCAACTCCACTCTCTGCTCCCTCCTCCCCTCTATCCTCCCTCCTCCCCTCTATCCTCCCTCCTCCCCTCTCTGCTCCCTCCTCCACTCTATCCTCCCTCTCCCCACTCCACTTGTCCTCTCTCTCCCCACTCCACTTGTCCTCTCCCTCCCCTCCACTCAATTCAAGGGGCTTTATTGGCATGGGAAACACATGTTAACATTGCTAAAGCAAGTGAAGTAGATAATATACAAAAGTKAAATAAACAATAAAAATGAACAGTAAACATTACACTCACAGAAGTTACAAAAGAATGAAGACATTACAAATGTCATATTATCTATTTATTTAACTTCTAACTAGACAAGTCAGTTAAGAACAAATTCTTATTTACAATGACAGCCTAGGAACAGTGGGTTAACTGTCTTGTTCAGGGCCCGGGGAACAGTGGGTTAACTGCCTTGTTCAGGGGCCGGGGAACAGTGGGTTAACGGCCTTGCTCAGGGCCCGGGGAACAGTGGGTTAACTGCCTTGTTCAGGGGCTGATTTTTACCTTGTCAGCCCAGGGCTTCGATCTAGCAACCTTTTGGTTACTGGCCCAACGCTCTAACCCATATTATGTATATATACACAGTGTTGTAACGATGTGCAAATGGTTAAAGTACAAAAGTGAAAATAAATTAACATGGGTTGTATTTACAATGATGTTTGTTCTTCACTGGTTGCCCTTTTCTTGTGGCAACAGGTCACAAATCTTGCTGCTGTGACGGCACACTGTGGTATTTCACCCAGTAGATATTGGAGTTTATCAAAATCGGGTTTCTTTTCTAATTCTTTGTGGATCTGTGTAATCTGAGGGAAATATGTCTCTCTAATATGGTCATACATTTGGTAGGAGGTTAGGAAGTGCAGCTCAGTTTCCACCTCATTTCGTGGGCAGTGGGAACATAGCCTGTCTTCTCTTGAGAGCCAGGTCTGCCTATGGCGGCCTTTCTCAATAGCAAGGCTATGCTCACTGACTCTGTACATAGTCAAAGCTTTCCTTAAGTTAGGGTCAGTCACAGTGGTCAGGTATTCTGCCACTATATACTCTCTGTTTAGGGGGCAAATAACATTCTAGTTTATTTTTTTGATAATTCTTCCAATGTGTCAAGTAATTCTCTTTTTGTTTTCTCATGATTTGCTTGGGTCTAATTGTGTTGCTGTCCTGGGTCTCTGTGAGGTCTGTGTGTTTGTGAACAGAGCCCCAGGACCAGCTTGTTTAGGGGACTCTTCTCCAGGTTCATCTCTCTGTCGGTGATGGCTTTGTTATGGAAGGTTTGGGACTCACTCTCTCCCTCTGCTCTCCCCCCACTTATCCTCCACTCTCTCCCTCTGCTCTCCCCCCACTTATCCTCCCTCTCCTCCACTCTCTCCCTCCCTTTATGTACTCATATCCTTGCTTGTCCTCGTTGACTTGTCGTGAATCTCTAACTATATGTTACACCTTTATCCGGATGCAGCGGTTAGAATAAATGCATCACTGTTGGTAAAATGTCAGTAATACAAAAAGAGAGTTTAGCTTTGTTAACTGTTCTTCTTTATTGGTTAAGGACCACAATGGAATAACTGTGTGTATCTCCTTGATGATTTCTCTACATTTTATGTGGATGCATCACCAGCTGGAGCATCCTTATGTACAGTAGAATGGGAAGTTTACATACACTTAGGTTGGAGTCATTAAAACTCGTTTTTCAACCACTCCACAAATTTCTTATTAAACTATAGTTTTGGCAAGTTGGTTAGTGACATTCTTACTTGTGGCATGAACAAGTAATTTTTTCCAAAATTGTTTACAGATTATTTCACTTATAATTCAATGTATGACAATCTCAGTGGGTCAGAAGTTTACATCACACTAAGTTACTGTGCCTTTAAACAGCTTGAAAATTCCAGAAAATGATGTCATTGCTTTAGAATCTTCTTATAGACGATTTGACATGATTGAGTCAATTGGAGGTGAACCTGTGGAGTATTTCCAGGCCTACCTTCAAACTCAAGTGCCTCTTTGCTTGACATCATGGAAATCAAAAAGATAACTAACCAGACCTCCAATTTGTAGACCTCCACAAGTAGGTTCAATCCTTGGACAAAATTTCCAAACGCCTGAAGGTACACGTTCATCACAACATGTAAACACATAGTACAACACGTATAAAACAATGGGACCACGAGTCATACCGTCATGGAAGGACGACGCGTCTTCCTAAATTTAACATCTATTTATATTATTTTTTAATTTATTTATTTCCATTTATAACGGCGTAGGCAAAATTGAGAACACGTATTTCCACTTAATTGCGACCTGGCCAAGATAAAGCAAAGCAGTTCGACACATACACAACAACACATAGTTACAAATGGAGTAAAACAAACATATAGTCAATAATACAGTGAAAAAAAAAATAAGTCTATATACAATGTGAGCAAGTGAGGTGAGGTAAGGGAGGTGAAGCAAACAAATATATGTATAAATAAATAAAAATATAAAAGGCCATGGGCGAAGTGAGTACAAACCAGCAAGTAAAATAAAAACTAAAAAAACACTGGAATGGTTGGTTTGCAGTGGAAGAAAGTGCAAAGTAAGACAGAAATAATGGGGTGCAGATGAACGTACTTTGGTGGCAAAAGTGCAAATCAAACCCATAACAGCAAAGGACCTTGTGAATGCTGGAGGAAACAGGTACAAAAAGTTATATATCCACAGTAAAACGAGTCCTATATCGACATAACCTGAAAGGCCGCTCAGCAAGGAAGAAGCCACTGCTCCAACACCACCATTAAAAGCCAGATTACGTTTGCAACTGCACATGGGGAAAAAGATCGTACTTTTGGAGAAATTTCCTCTGGTCTGATGAAACAAAAATAGACTACGTTTGGCCATAATGATCATTGATATGTTTGGAGGGAAAAGAGGGAGGCTTGCAACCCCAGTTGGCAGCATCATGTTGTGGGGGTGTTTGCTGCAGGAGAGACTGGTGCACTTCACAAAAGATGGCATCATGAGGTAGGAAAATGATATGGATATATTGAAGCAACATCTCAAGACATCAGTCAGGAAGTTAAAGCTTGGTTGCAAATGGGTCCTCCAAATGGACAATGACCCAAGCATACTTCCAAAGTGTGGCAAAATGGCTTAAGAACAACAAAGTCAAGGTATTGGAGTGGCCATCACAAAGCCTGACCTCAATCCTATGAAAAATTGTGGCAGAACTGAAAAGCTTGTGCGAGCAAGGAGGCCTACAAACCTGACTCGTTACACCAGCTCTGTCAGGAGGAATGGGCCAAAATTCACCCAACTTGTGGAAGCTTGTGGAAGGCTACCATCGTTTGACTAGATTAAACAATTTAAAAGCAATGCTTCCAATAATAATTGAGTGTGTAAACTTCTGACACATTGGAAATGTGATGAAAGAAATAAAAGCTGAAATAAATCACTCTATTATTCTGACATTTCACATTCTTAAAATTCAACTGTATTTAAAAAATGGTCTAATACATTCAATCAATCTAGAGGAACATTTAGGGGCTTTAACCAGAACTGTGGTTCTAACCCAGAACTGTGGTTCTAACCCTAACAGAACTGTGGTCTAACCTAACCCAGAATGTGGTTCTAACCTAACCCAGAACTGTGGTTCTAACCTAACCCAGAACTGTGGTTCTAACCCTAACCCAGAACTGTGGTTCACCTAACCCAGAACTGTGGTTCTAACCCTAACCCAGAACTGTGGTCTTAACCGTAACCCAGAACTGTGGTAACAACTCAGAACTGTGGTTCTAACCCAAGAACTGTGGTTCTAACCCTAACCACAGAACTGTGGTTCTAACCCTAACCCGAACTGTGGTTCTATACCTTAACACCAGAACTGTGGTTCTAACCCAGAACTGTGGTTCTAACCCTAACCCAGAACTGTAGTTAAAGCCGCTAAATGTTCCTCTAGAACCAATAAAAAAAGCACGTTACAAAGCTAAACTCTCTTTTTGTATTACTGACATTTTACCAACAGTGATGCATTTATTCTAACCGCTGCATCCGGATAAAGGTGTAACATCAGAAACCTGCATTCATCAGCATTTCAGCATGGTGCTCCCCTCACACAGGGAAGAGCAGGAAGCCATTGCAACTGTTGTAGTATTCAGTATTGTCATAGAGCCCCCAGGGTAGACCACACCCCCCTCCGGCTCTAGCGACAACGAATTAGATAGATATACCCCATCTCTACCAACATTCAATTCAGAATTACTCACAGCCAACTGTTCATTGTGGTACAGACATCTACCCACGTTTTGGAATTTGCTGTAATCATAGTCAGTGAATCTGAAGTAGACTCTAAAAAAGTTGGACCTGTTCCAAAATGGATCAATGGTTTTCCACCCGGTCAGATATGCATAAATTCTTACATTTAAAAAAAAAACTAAAAAACAGTAACCAGTTCTGAATGGACCCGAGGACGATCCGACCCTTTCCGAAAAGACCCGTGGAAAAACAGACCCGTGCAAGGTTGGGATCCGAGAGACCCATTCAGATCCGAAAGTAGAAAGAGCTAAGAAACCTCTGACCAGGCGGCCACCATCAACAAACAAGCGATATTGGTCAAATGACCCAAAGTTACATGTCCTTTTAAAAACTGCCTATAACAAAATGACCCAAAAATATATTTAGGTTACTAATGTCAGGTCATCTGATGTTGTAACATTAGCTGTCTGACTTCATTAGCAACTAATTTTCACACCATAAACTCAATTATTTGATCATTTGAAGTTGGCTAATTTTGCTCAACATTTCTCTGCCTAGCTAGGGGAGAATTCGATCCAGCTAACAAGATACTTAAAATACTTGTTCCACCACTTTCTCCACCACCTCAAACTTTCCAAATGTCCGTTGTTTTTCGGTTACAGCTCATGAAGTCCGCTTCATCACCTTCTCACCCCCGTCTCCGTGGTCAGACTTCTCACCTACCTCTTCGTTATCGTTCAGGGGACCCGCTGCTTTAACCTTCTCACCCCCGTCTCCGTGGTCAGGCTTCTCACCTAACGTTACCTCTTCGTTATCGTTCAGGGGACGCGCTGCTCTGCCTTTCCAGAGCGCCCTGATGCTGTAACTAGTCAGTTGGTGTCTCTTCTCTCTTCAGTCGGGTGCTGCATTCTGGCTGAGCCTTGGATACAGCAGCCAGTACATTGGCTGAGCCTTGGATACAGCAGCCAGTATATTGGCTGAGCCTTGGATACAGCAGCCAGTTCATTGACTGAGCCTTGGATACAGCAGCCAGTATATTGGCTGAGCCTTGGATACAGCAGCAGTATATTGGCTGCGCTTGGATACAGCAGCCAGTAATTGGCTGAGCCTTGGATACAGCAGCCAGTTCATTGACTGAGCCTTGATACAGCAGCCAGTTCATTGACTGAGCCTTGGATACAGCAGACAGTATATTGGCTGAGCCTTGGATACAGCAGCCAGTACATTGGCTGAGCCTTGGATCAGCAGCCAGTATATTGACTGAGCCTTGGATACAGCACGTATATTGGCTGAGCCTGGATACAGCAGCCAGTTCTTGGCTGAGCCTTGGATACAGCAGCCAGTATATTGGCTGAGCCTTGGATACAGCAGCCAGTACTTGGCTGAGCCTTGGATACAGCAGCCAGTATATTGGCTGAGCCTTGGATACAGCAGCCAGTTCATTGACTGAGCCTTGGATACAGCAGCCAGTTCATTGACTGAGCCTTGGATACAGCAGTCAGTATATTGGCTGAGCCTTGGATACAGCAGCCAGTATATTGGCTGAGCCTTGGATACAGCAGCCAGTACATTGGCTGAGCCTTGGATACAGCAGCCAGTATATTGGCTGAGCCTTGGATACAGCAGCCAGTATATTGGCTGAGCCTTGGATACAGCAGCCAGTTCATTGACTGAGCCTTGGATACAGCACAGTATATTGGCTGAGCCTTGGATACAGCAGCCAGTTCATTGGCTGAGCCTTGGATAAGCAGCCAGTATATTGGCTGAGCCTTGGATACAGCAGCCAGTACATTGGCTGAGCCTTGGATACAGCAGCCAGTATATTGGCTGAGCCTTGGATACAGCAGCCAGTTATTGACTGAGCCTTGGATACAGCAGCCAGTTCATTGACTGAGCCTTGGATACAGCAGACAGTATGGTTTGGCTGAGCCTTGGATACAGCAGCCAGTATATTGGCTGAGCCTTGGATACCAGCCGCAGTACATTGGCTGAGCCTTGGATACAGCAGCCAGTACATATGGCTGAGCCTTGGATACAGCAGCCAGTATATTGGCTGAGCCTTGGATAACAGCAGCCAGTATACTTGGCTAGGCTGGCTAACAGCAGCCAGTATATTGGCTGAGCCTTGGATACAGCAGCCAGTACATTGGCTGAGCCTTGGATACAGCAGCCAGTATTACTCCAAACGCGGATCACTCGTTCGCTTACAGCCAGTAGTGATCCAACCCTCCCAAACTTTACTCATCGGATCTATACAAATCACACAGGTCACACATTTTGTATTAACAACAGCGAATTTCGCCAAAAGGTGACTAGTTTGCATCCCTGTAAATGAATGTTACGGTGTGAATTAAATGGTCATGTTTGGATTGTTTCCAGAGTTCATAAATAACTATGAATGTTGATATGTTTCATTGTACTGTAAATGCTATGGATTTACTGTTACAGAGACACTGGTATTCTGTTCAGCAGACTGGATAGTTCAAAGAGGAGCGACAGGAAGTTGTTATTATTCTGTATCCTTTTGTTGGAAGTGGTCCAATTTTTACAACTGAGAAAGTTAGATGCACAAATATAACTCCCTAAAAATGCTATTATTGTAATGGTGAAAGGTTAGCATGTCTTGGGGTTATGATATAAAATGCTAACCTCCCTGTTATTGTAATGGTGAGAGGTTAGCATGTCTTGGGGTTATGATATAAAATGCTAACCTCCCTGTTATTGTAATGGTGAGAGGTTAGCATGTCTTGGGGGTATTATATAAAATGCTAACCTCCCCTGTTATTGTAATGGTGAGAGGTTAGCATGTCTTGGGGGTATTATATAAAATGCTAACCTCCCCCGTTATTGTAATGGTGAGAGGTTAGCATGTCTTGGGGGTATGATCTTTGTGCGTCTAACTTTCTCACTCATTATTCACGATTTATCAGGATTATCCGTAATCATGGTAGCATGTAGAAGTGTTTTGAAACATTCTATTCTTATTTATTTACAATAAAATTTACAATACATTGTTTACCATTAATTTCTATTGAGAATAAAATGATMTGAAACACAACCAAAACAAAAAGCAAATACATCAAACAAATGTGTATAGTCACAAGCTTGATGTACTCATTGCATGTTATGAATATGTGACAAGATACTTAACTTTTTACTACTTTAACACACATACAAGTACATTCATCCCAATACTTTCGCCTAAAATGGGGGGACTATGTGCTGTAATTTCTAAACGGTTCACCAGATATGGAGGAAAATACCCTCAAATTAAAGCTGACGATCTGTACATTAACCTCATAGTAATTGTTTGATTTCAAATCCAAATATTTGTAATATAGAACCAAAAGAAAAACGKCTCACTGTCCCAATTATTACGGAGGGCACTGTACAGTATACAGTTCAAAACCTTGACTTTATCACATTACAGTCTTATTCTAAAATGGATTCAATTTATGTATTTCCTCATCACTCTACACACAATACCCCATAATAACGAAGTGAAAACAGGTTTAGACATTTTTGCTAATTTATTWAAAAAAACAAACAGATACCTTATTTACATAAGTATTCAGACCCTTTGCTATGAGACTCGAAATGGAGCTCAGGTGCATCCTGCTTCCATTGATCATCCTTGAGATGTTTCTACAACTTGAGTGGAGTCCACCTGTGTTAAATTCAATTCATTGGACATGATTTGGAAAAAAGGCACACACCTGTCTACACTACCGTTCAAAAGTTTGGTGTCACATAGAAATGTCCTTGTTTTTGAAAGAAAAGCAATTTTTTTGTCCATTAAGATAACATCAAATAGATCAGAAATACAGTGTAGACATTGTTAATGTTAATGACTATTGTAGCTGGAAACGGGTGATTTTTTATGGAATATCTAAATAGGCGTACAGAGGCCCATTATCAGCAACCATCAACTCCTGTGTTCCAATGGCACGTTGTGTCAGCTAATCCAAGTTCATCATTTTAAAAGGGCTAATTGATCATTAGAAAACCCTTTTGCAATTATGTTAGCACAGCTGTAAACTGTCGTCCTGACTAAAGAAGCAATAAAACTGTCCTTCTTTAGACTAGTTGAGTTTCTAGAGCATCAGCATTTGTGGGTTCGAATACAGGCTCAGTGTCCAGAAACAAAGAACTTCCTTCTGAAACTCTTCAGTCTATTCTTGTTCTGAGAAATGAAGGCTACTCCATGCGCGAACTTTCCAATAAACTGAGGATCTTGTACAACGCCCTGTACTACTCCCTTCACAGAACAGCGCAAACTGGCTGAATTTAACACAGGTGGAGTCCAATCAAGTTGTAAAACATCAAGGATGATCAATGGAAGCAAGGATGCACCTGAGCTCAATTTCAAATCTCATAGCAAAGGGTCTGAATACTTTTGTAAATAAGGTATTTCCGTTCTTTATTATTAATACATTTGCAAAAATTTCTAAAGACCTATTTTCGCTTCATCATTAATGGGGTATTGGGTGTAGATTGCTGAGGATTTAAAAAAAATGTAATCCATTTTAGATTAAGGCTGTAACATAACAAAATGTGGAAAAAGTCAAGGGGTCTGAATACTTTCCGAAGGCACTCTGTGTGTGTGAGAGATCAGTTCTATGTTCTGAGTGGTAAGGTTTCACTATGTCCAGTAGTTTAAACAGAAGAACATGAAGCTAGTTTTACTATCGGTGATGAACATGAAGCTCGTTTTACTATCGGTGATGAACATGAAGCTAGTTTTACTATCGGTGATACCACTTAATATTGTAATAAAATCTGAGTTCTATATCATGTCTGCTGTATTTTTTATATCGATAAACTTTATTAAATCAGAAACACACATGGTTTTGTATTGACACACCATGAGACAGCGTTGTGTTTAAAATGGTTTATTAATTTCCTCGCCATAAAAAGTAGCACTGCATTGTTTGTTATTTTTACACAGTCATGTTTTCTACTGTTCTCCAAACTCTAGAGGTCAATCTGCTGGCTTGTGCTGCGGAGMTGTTCAACTATAAATCACAAGCAATGTTCCGTCTAAGATGAAGCACGAGATTGAACTTCACTCAACTTTCTAATGTTTTCTCCCTGTAATTAACACACTCAACGTTTCCCTTTACTGTGGGAATTGTGATAGAATCAATGAAATATTAACCGCTTTCTATGTAACATACCGAAACAAAACTAACTACGCAAGAGATTTTGTTGTAGGCAGAACCCGCCGGAATAGGAACTATTACACTGACACACCACTCAGCCCGTACTCTACACAAACCACACGTTGGCCTGTGGGCTGAATGATACAACAGCTATTTTCAAATGTTATGGGATGCATTCATTTTCTCCATGGTTTTGATGGTAGGCCACTCTGGTAGACCTACATTATGATCAAATAGCCACAGTAGCCTACTTGACCACTGTCTGAAACTGTAACTTAAAGCCGGTACAGCCTCAGTTTACACAGTAAACGCGCCGGAAGTTGCACAGAATTTTCACAACATTCAACAAGTTTGTGCTAAGCAGACCTTAAATTTGCCCAGCGCCTAAATTATTTTAAGGGAACATTGATCACAAGAACCAAAACGCCTCTACACTGCTGGCAAGAGTATGACTTGTTAAATCCTATCAACCATCCAGGTGTCTTTATACAACCAGGGCTCACCTCAAGACATCACAAGCCACAGTAGCTTTATATTCCTTCAGTTCAAATATGTACCTCATCCTTCCTCACATAATGACAGAAAGGAAGGGAGGGGAGGCGGCAAAGCAGTGTTTGAGTGGATCTGAACAGGGCCCAAATCCCTCATTAAGCACCAGATAATAGCTAGTTATTACATACTACAACTGAAGCAGCAACACTGTTCCTTCATTACCACCAATCAAATAGGAAAAACATGAAACACTTCCTTTAAACATGACATCACACACACAGTAAAGAAAGGCTGCATCACAATATCATGGAAGACCGAGAACAAGAAATGCTAAAGTAATCATTTGTCACATGGCACAAGTGTTAAACATGATTTAATTCTGTTTTTAAAAACATTTCAATGTGGAGTGCTGATCGATGGAGTGAAATGACAAAAATCTGAAAGGTTGAAACATTAGAGGATAAATCTTTGTCCCCTGGGCAACCTAACCCAGAGAGAAGGTTCTAATGTCCTAAAGGCTCTACTGCTCTCTCCTGGTGACAGCCGGTACTACCCCAGCCTTCTGAATGTTCTAAATATTATACTGCCCTCTCCTGGTGACAGCCGGTACTACCCCAGCCTTCTGCATGTTCTAATATTATACTGCCTCCCCTTGGTGACAGCCGGTACTACCCCACCTTCTGAATGTTCTAAATAATTATACTGCCCTCTCCTGGTGACAGCCGGTACTACCCCAGACTTCTGAATGTTCTAAAATATTATCCTGCCTCTCCTGGTGACAGCCGGTACTACCCCAGACTTCTGAATGTTCTAAATATTATACTGCCCTCTCCTGGTGACAGCCGGTACTACCCCAGACTTCTGAATTTTCTAAAGCACCGGTCACTGACTGATTGATCTTCAAGGTATTCCTAGTCAAATCATCAAGCATGTCTGTAGAAAAGACAAAGGCTCGCTCTCCTTTTTTATTTGTGTTACACGGTTGTTGGTAGGTGCATTGATTCAGAAGCCCTGCGCACCGGCTAGGCAAAGTGTTCCCATTTTATTTGTCTGAAAAGATCAACTCCGCCTACCCTGCAGACTGGGAGATCTGTAGCTAAATTGAGCGTGCCTACTGCGCTGGCCAATCGGATAACTCAAATAACCGTTCCTACAGATCTTCCAGGACCCTGGCCCCAGCAGTTTGATAGGCTACTAGCCTACATAAAATGTAAAACATTTTAAAATCATGACCACAGAGAGACCGTCATAGAATATAGCAAAGAGCTGCTGAGTTTGTTTATTCAACACTATTACAAAACATAAAAAACACGCTTCTCCATACTTCCGCTCGCGCTGTAGCTGCAATGAATGAATAACAATGAATAACAAAGTGTATCGATAGCCCTGCGTTTTATTATTATTATTAGCAGCTCGTGGTCTCTATTTTAATATCAATGAATACTTCACTTTCTCTGGTCATAGGAACAACATGAATGTGTGCATGAGGCAGGTACCATCAGTGCAGTAAAATAAAAAAGCACATTATTTCAACTCATGCTCTGCAGTGCTTCGCAAGTGCTACACCAACTGATCTATGTTATCAAAGCTCGGGTTTTGAAATATAATATGGTCTAAGAATAACAATATTGGCAGGCCAGGCATATAGCCAATATACTGTGATAATGTATTAGGCCTACTGCACAAACCTCATTCCTACAGAACTGTTTTTATTAGGTTAATGTTACATTCTTTAAGTAATTTATGGAAAAACAATCTGAGCTGTAGATCTCAGCTTACTTTTTGATTGTGAAAGTGATTTTGACTTAGAAAACGTGAACACTGTTGTAAAGACTCTACTGTCCTCTCCTGGTGACAGCCGGTACTACCCGAGACTTCAGAATGTCCTAAAGACTCTACTGCCCTCTCCTGATGACAGCCGGTACTACCCCAGACTTTTAAATGTTCTAAAGACTCTACTGCCCTCTCCTGGTGAAAGCTGGTACTACCCCAGACTTTTAAATGTTCTAAAGACTCTACTGCCCTCTCCTGGCGAAAGTTGGTACTACCCCAGACTTTTAAATGTTCTAAAGACTCTACTGCCCTCTCCTGGCGACAGCTGGTACTACCCCAGACTTTTGAATGGAAGGACTTACTGAATTAACGCTCATACTGTATCTGCAGACATAGGGCCTCTCAAATAATACCCTTACCTTAGTGCACTACATAGGGAATAGGGCTCTGGTCTAAAGTAGTGCACTATATAGGGAATAGGGCTCTGGCCTAAAGTAGTGCACTATATAGGGAATAGGGTTCAGTTTGGGACATATTGATACAGTATCTGCTGATATGATACAGTACTAAAAGATACACCTGTCTGCCTGCCTGCCTGCCTGCCTGTCTGTCTGCCTGCCTGTCTGTCTGCCTATCTGTGTTCCTGTCTGTCTGAATAGAGATTATATGGATCAGTCCCATAGGACTGAGAGTCACAGAGTCACACACACACACAGAGCTAACTTTGTGGGGACACACAATTCAGTCCCATTCAAAATCCTATTTTCCCTAACCTGTACTCTTACCCTAACCCTAGTTCCTAACCCTAGTTCCTAACCCTAGTTCCTAACCCTAGTTCCTAACCCTTAACATCATTCTAACACTAAGTCTAACCTTAACCCTAAACCACCTAGAAATAGCATTTGCCCTTGTGAAGACAAACAAAATGTCCCAGTTGGTCACATTTCTGTTCCTTTACTACTCTTGTGGGGACCAAAATAGTTAAAAACACACCCACCCACCCACGCCCGCCCACCCACCCACCCACGCCCGCCGTCCCACCCACACGAGAAAGGTTGTGTCTGTCTTCAAGATGTTCAAAGTGCTTAAAGCTAAACTCTCAGCTAAACTGAAAAGCTTAGAGCTTCAAATCACATCGTTGTGCTCCTCAACTAGGAATATACATCATGACAGAATCACAATAGTCTCTACATTCTACTAATCATTACAAAAACAACACCTGGTATTACTTAACTGTCAATCAATCTGATCACCTATAATACTGTGAATTGATCGTACCGCACACTGGATCTGGGAAGCACAAAGACTGATGACATGACCGTCCAGGTCTGAGGACAGTGTGTAGAGCTGGGATAGATACTGGATGTTGTATATGTGAGCTCAGAGAGAGTAGTCCTCTGTGTTATAGCTTGTCTACTGTAGAGGACTCGGCTCAGTTTACCAAAGGTACCTAAACCAGAGGGTGTGTGTCCAGATCAGGTCAGTCTCTATACAGCAGGGGTTGGTAACAGGCGGCCCAGAGGCCAAAACCAGCCGAAAGTGATTTTTTCGGCCCCCCGAAATAGTAGTAATAATAATAAGGGATTTAAAAAAATCTTTAAATTTAGGAAATGTGCTCCCAACTATTCCCATGAATAAAAATAAAGATTTGTGATTGTGTCTCAATGTAATCAAGGTATGAAATGATCATGTTATCTATTTTTGGGCTTAGTTGTGGTGAATTTACAGTGTTCAAATTATTCAAATTATGTTTCAGCGCCCCGACCGCGGCTAAATTTAGTTGCCTACCCTGCTAAACAGTATCTTCATCCATCTTAGAAACATTCGTCATGGGTGTGGCTTCACTACTCTCCTCCCCCCTTTCCTTCTCTCCCTCCAGCATGGCTTTGCACTCCTCCTTGGGCCGCTCCGTCTCTCTCCTCTCCTCCTCCTCCTTCTCTCTCTCCAACAGCTTGTAGTTGATGCCCATCCCTACGAAGAGGAAGACTGAGGAGATGATGAGGATGATACCACAACACAGGTAGGTCCACTGGTAGTCACCATAGAAGTCATAGAAACGACCTGGAGGGGGGAAAGTCAGAGGAGAGATAATTCAGTTTTGTATATTATCTACCTCACTTGCTTTGGCAATGTAATAATGTTCCCATGCAATAAAGCCCTTGAATTGAATATATGAGGAGAGAGAGAGAGAGAGGAGAGAGAGACCGAGAGAGAAAGAAGGGAGGAGAGAGAGAAGAGGAGGAGAAGAAGAAGAGGGAGGAGAGAGAGAAAGAGGGAAAGAGAGAGAGAGAAGAGGGAGGAAGAGAGAAAGAGGGAGGAGAGAGAAAGAGGGGAGAGAGAGGGTGGAGAGAGAGAGACTTGTTGATGATGACAATAAGGGAAATTTGTCCATTGTGATATAGGTAGAGTATGGCTCTCTCTCACACACACACACACACACACACACTTACTGAGTAGTGGCGGTCCCAGCAGTACCGGTCCACACTCCACGATGGTGACCAGTCCGACAGCAGAGGAGAACCTCTGGGCCCCGACCAGGTCCATCAGAGTCTCAAACAGAACTGCTGACAGCCAGCCGAACGCAAACCCAAAGAACACAGCATACACCACGAAGCCTACATAGTCCACGGACAGCGGCGCCAAGACGTGACACACCCCGTTATAGAGCACAGAGGCAGCGAAGAAGTACTGTATCCTGGGTCGGACCCAGCGGGTGTTGGCTAACAGGCCCATAGAAGGACGGGCGAACATGTCAACAAAGGCGAGGATGGAGAGGAGCAGAGCAGCCTTCTCTTTACTGATGTCCTTACTCTTAGCGTAGTTGGAGAGGAAGACTAGGGGAGTGAACAGGCCAAAGAACATGATGACGTTGCCAAGGAGATACAGCAGGAAGCCACGGTGTTTAAACAGCGTCAGGTCGATCACGGCATTGACACGCTGCATCACCGTCAGATTAGACTCTGCCTTCTTCACCGCCCCGTTCTCCGACAGTTGGGGTCCGGCAGGTTTGGGTCCGATGGGTCTCATCAAGGCCCCGGCTACACAGCAGTTGAGCAGTAGACCACCTAGGATGAGGAAGGAGCCCCTCCAGCCAAACTGGTCAAAGAACCAGGAGTTAAGAGGAGCCAGCGTGGACAGGAAGACTGGGCTGCCCGCCATGGCAATGCCATTAGCTATAGGACGACGCTTATAGAAGTATTTACCAATCATAGTCAACGCCGGGTTCAGGTTGAACGCTAGACCCAGACCTACAGAGGGGAGGGAGAGAGAGGGAGGGGAGGAAAGGGAGGGAGAGAGAGAGAGGGGAGGAAAGGGAGGGAGAGAGAGGGAGGAGGGAGAGGAAGGGAGGACAGGGAGGGAGGGAGAGAGAAGAGGAGAGAGGGAGAGAGGGAGGGAGGGAGGGGAGAGAGAGAGGGAGGAGAGAGGGAGGGAATGATGAGTAAACTACTGTATTAGAAAAAATGTCCACAGACACAAAACAGGGTTGTGGTACCTCCAATGACTCCGACACACAAGTAGAGTTGTTGCACAGTGTTGCAAAGGAAGCTGCTATCAAACCACTTCCTGACAGACAGCCCCCTAGCATCATGATTGGTCGACTGCCATAGCGGTTCACCAGGATACTGCTAATTGGTCCTGGAGAGACAGGGGGGGGGAAAAAAATTAGAGGACAGGGAAGGGGGAGAGACGGGGAGGGAGACGGAGAAGGGGGAGGAGAGGACAGAAGAGAGAATAATATTAGGAACAAGTTAGTCCAGGATGAATGAAAGTACACTGCTCAAAAAAAATAAAGGGAACACTTAAACTCAATGTAACTCAAGTCAATCACACTTCTGTGAAATCAAACTGTCCACTTAGGAAGCAGCACCTGATTGACAATAAATTTCACATGCTGTTGTGCAAATGAATAGACAAAAGGTGGAAATTATAGGCGATTAGCAAGACACCCCAATAAAGGAGTGGTTCTGCAGGTGGTCACCACAGACCACTTCTCAGTTCCTATGCTTCCTGGCTGATGTTTTTGGTCACTTTTGAATGCTGGCGGTGCTATCACTCTAGTGGTAGCATGAAACGGAGTCTACAACCCACACAAGTGGCTCAAGTAGTGCAGCTCATCCAGGATGGCACATCAATGCGAGCTGTGGCAAAAAGGTTTGCTGTGTGTCTGTCAGCGTAGTGTCCAGAGCATGGAGGTGCTACCAGGAGACAGGCCAGTACATCAGGAGACGTGGAGGAGGCCGTAGGAGGGCAACAACCCAGCAGCAGGACCGCTACCTCCGCCTTTGTGCAAGGAGGAGCAGGTGGAGCACTGCCAGAGCCCTGCTAAATGACCTCCAAGCAGGCCACAAATGTGCATGTGTCTGCTCAAACAGACTCCATGAGGGTGGTATGAGGGCCCGACGTCCACAGGTTGGGGGTTTGTGCTTACAGCCCAACACCCGTGCAGGAACGTTTGGCATTTGCCAGAGAACACCAAGATTGGCAAATTCGCCACTGGTGCCTGTGCTCTTCACAGATGAAAGCAGGTTCACACTGAGCACGTGACAGACGTGACAGAGTCTGGAGACGCCGTGGAGAACGTTCTGCTGCCTGCAACATCCTCAGCATGACCGATTTGGCGGTGGTCAGTCATGGTGTGGGGTGGCATTTTTTGGGGGGCCGCACAGCCCTCCATGTGCTCGCCAGAGGTAGCCTGACTGCCATTAGGTACCGAGATGAGATCCTCAGACCCCTTGTGAGACCATATGCTGGTGCGGTTGGCCCTGGTTCCTCCTAATGCAAGACAATGCTAGACCTCAATGTGGCTGGAGTGTGTCAGCAGTTCCTGCAAGAGGAAGGCATTGATGCTATGGACTTGGCCCGGCCCGTTCCCCAGACCTGAATCCAATTGAGCACATCTGGGACATCATGTCTCGCTCCATCCACCAACGCCACGTTGCACCACAGACTGTCCAGGAGTTGGCGGATGCTTTAGTCCAGCTGGGAGGAGATCCCTCAGGAGACCATCCGCCACCTCATCAGGAGCATGCCCAGGCGTTGTAGGAGGTTCATACAGGCACGTGGAGGCCACACACACTACTGAGCCTCATTTTGACTTTTTTTAAGGACATTACATCCAAAGTTGGATCAGCCTGTAGTGTGGTTTTCCACTTTAATTTTGAGTGTGACTCCAAATCCAGACCTCCATGGGTTGATAAATTTGATTTCCATTGATAATTTGTGTGATTTTGTTGTCAGCACATTCAACTATGTAAAGAAAAAAGTATTTAATAAGAATATTTCATTCATTCAGATCTAGGATGTGTTATTTTAGTGTTCCCTTTATTTTTTTGAGCAGTGTATATTACTCTTACACAATTTCCACGTGAGCGAGGATATTGGAAATTTAATCAAAGCCTATTGGATGATAACTTGTTTTTAACTAGAACAGAAGAATGTATTACTGACTTTTCCGACATAACATAGGTACAGCAGATCCCCTTATTGTATGGGACACTTTTAAATGCGCATTTAGAGGCCATGCAAGTACTCATCTATAAAACAAAAGCAATTTAGGTCAAATAAGTCCATATTAAAAGGAAATGGAAGGACTAACAGTACAGTTAGATAGCAATAAAAACTACTATAGAGGCTCAGAATAAGTGAGATGAAAAACAAGACATGGAGAAGATCCAGTATATTACAATAATAAAGCCAACAGTGGAATATGGGGAAATGTACCTAATTATTTTTCAATCTTCAACATAGAAATGCTACCAATTTTTTTTATTGAAACTTGTTACAAATGATGGAGTCGCTCATGATTCACCGAACGATATTTTGATATTGGCATACCAGTGGAGGTATACCAAACCTTTCTGATATACTCAGAGGACCGTTATCGGCATGTTTTAACCACTCCTATATAAATAGTAGATTATCAGACACTCAACAAGAAGGTCTGATTTACTGAAACAGGATCCAAGAGGTAAATATAAAGACCCAGTCCATGAAAACGTTGTGAGCCCTCTTACGCTTCAGTGTTGTGATGCAAAATGCATAGAGCATAGAATTAAAAAGTTATTTTTGGATATTATTTATCCTAATCAGACAGGTTTTTTTACATGGACGATACACTGGAAATAATATAAGACAAGTACTGGAAACAATAGAACACTGAATTATCAGGGAAACCAGGCCTGGTTTTCATAGCTGATTTTGAAAAGGCCTTTGATAAAGTACAACTGGAGTTTATATATAAATGCCTGGAATAATTCAATTTTGGAAAATCTCTTATAATAGTAACCCCTAGCTGTAAAATAGTAAATAATGGCTACTTCTCAGAACGTTTTAAACTGTCAAGAGGAGTAAAACAAGGTTGTCCACTATCGGCATATCTATTTATTATTGCCATCAAAATGTTAGCTGTTAAAATCAGATCCAACAATAATATTAAGGGATTAGAAATCCAGGGCTTAAAAACTAAGGTGTCATTGTACGCTGATGATTCATGTTTTCTTTTCACAATTATAATCCCTCCACGGCCTCATAGAGGATCTAGATACTTTTAACCTTTCTGGATTAAAACCAAATTATGATAAGTGTACTTACTATATTACATCACAAAAAAAATGCAATTTGTACATCACCGTGTAGTTTACCAATCAAATGGTCTGACGGGGATGTGGACATACTCGGRATACATATTCCGAAAGAAATGATGTCACTCCAATACATTTTAATAGAAAGTCAGCAAAAATAGATAAGATCTCCATGGAAAGGAAAATACCTGTCTATTAGTGGACAAATCACCCTGATTTAGTCAGATTACAGTTTACCCATTTGCTTATGTTTTTGCCTACACCTAGTGACCTGTTTTTTTAAATGACCAAAAAATATTCCATTTTATTTGGAATGGCAAGCCAGACAAAATTAAAAGGGCATATTTATATAACGAATATGAATTCGTTATATGCTGGAGGTCATTTTGCAGGGCTCTGGCAGTGCTCCTCCTTGCCCAAAGGCGGAGGTAGCGGTCCTGCTGCTGGGTTGTTGCCCTCCTACGGCCTCCTCCACGTCTCCTGATGTACTGGCCTGTCTCCTGGTAGCGCCGCCAGCATTCAAAATCTCCCTCCATCGCTCAGTCTCCCTCTCTCTCCCCCACCCATCTCTCCCTCTCTCTCCCACCATCTGCCCTCTCTCCCCCACGCCATCTCGCCCTCTCTCCTCCGCCACCCATCTCCCTCTCCTCTCCCCCACCCATCTCCCTCCATCGTCCCTCCCCTCACCATCTCGCCTCTCTCTCCCCCACCCATCTCGCGCCTCTCCCCCCCCACCCATCTCGCCCTCTCTCTCCCCCCCCACCCATCCTCCGCCCTCTCTCTCCCCCACCGCATCTCGCCCTCTCTCCCCTCGGATTGCTGCTCTCTCCCCAACCCATCTTCCGCCCTCCGGCCCCACCCATCTCGCCCTCTCTCTCCCCACCAATCTCGCCCTCTCTCTCCCCCGACCCCATCTCTGCCCTCTCTCTCCCCCGCACCCATCTCCCCCTCTCTCTCCCCCCACCATCTCGCCCTCTCTCTCCCCCACCAATCTCGCCCTCTCTCTCCTCCCACCCATCTCGCCCTCTTCTCCCCCAGCCCATCTCGCCCTCTGCCCCCCGCCCTCACCCATCTCGCCCTCTCCCCCTCTCCCCCCACCCATCTCGCCTCTCTCTCCCCCCCCATCATCTCCCTCTCTCTCCCTACCCATCTCGCCCTCTTCTGCTCCCCACCCATGCTCGCCCTCTCTCTCCCCATGCTTTCGCATTGCTACTTCGCCCTTCTACTCCTCCCCACACCATTCTCTCCCCCTCTCTCCCGCCACCATTCGCTCTCTCTCCCCGCACCCATCTCGCCCTCTCTCTCCCCCCCATCTCACCCTCTCTCTCCCACCCATCTCTCTCTCCTCCCCCACCATCTCCCCTCTCTCCCACCCATCTGCGCCCTCTCTCCTCCCCCACCCATCTCGCCTCTCTCTCTCCCCCACCCATCTCGCCTCTCTCTCCCCCACCATCTCGCCCTCGTCTCTCCCCCACCCATACATCGCCCCTCTCTCCCCCCACCGCAATCTCGCTCTCTCTCCCCCACCCATCTCCCCCTCTCTCCCCCACCCATCTCGCCCTCTCTTCCCCCACCCATCTCGCCTCTCTCCTCCACCCATTCTCGCCCTCTCTCTCCCCAACCATCTTCCCCTCTCTCTCCCCCACCCATCTCCCCCTCTCTCTCCCCACCCATCTCCACTCTCTGCCTCGCCACCCATCTCTCTCCCTCTCTCTCCCCCACCCATCTCGCCTCTCTCTCCCCCACCCATCTCGCCTCTCTCTCCCCACCCATCTCGCTCTCTCGCTCCCCCACCCCATCTCGCCCTCTCTCCCCACCCATCTCCCCTCTCTCTCCCCCACCCATCTCGCACCTCTCTCTCCCCCACCCATCTCGCCCTCTCTCCCCCACCCTCTTTCTCCCCTCTCGCCTCTCTCCCCAACCCATCTCCCCTCTCTCCTCTCCCCACCATCTCCCCTCTCTCTCCCACCCATCTCGCCCTCTCTCTCCCCCACCCATCTCCCCTCTCTCTCCCACCAATCCCCATCTCCCCCTCTCTCCCCACCCATCTCCCCCTCTCTCTCCCCCACCCATCTCCCCCTCTCTCCCTCTCCCCACCCATCTCCCCCTCTCTCCCCTCTCCCCCCCCCCCACCCATCTCGCCCTCTCTCTCCCCCACCCATCTCGCCCTCCTTCTCCCCCACCCATCTCGCCCTCACTCTCTCCCCACCAATCTCGCCCTCTCTCTCCCCCACCCATCTCGCCCCTCTCTCTCCCCCACCCATCTCGCCCTCTCTCTCCCCCACCCATCTCACCCCCTCTCTCTCCCCCACCCATCCCCCCCTTCTCTCCCCACCCATCTCGCCCCTGCTCTCCCACCATCTCACCCCCTCTCTCTCCCCCCACCCATCTCGCCCTCTCTCTCCCCCCCACCCATCTCTCCCTCTCTCTCCCCCACCCATCTCGCCCTCTCTCTCCCCCACCCATCTCGCCCTCTCTCTCCCCACCCATCTCCCCCTCTCTCA
>NW_019943121.1:123718-136446 GCF_002910315.2 Salvelinus sp. IW2-2015
TCTCTCTCCCTATTTTGATGTATTTTTGATGTTTTTAATAAAGACAGTGTCTGTCTCTGTGTTTCAGTGAAGAATAACAGAAACCCCTTCGGGGATATCAGATTCCTCCCCTACCAGCCCCCTCTACTCACCTCCGCCGTACATGCAGGCCAGCATGATAGAGGAGATCCATGAGACCTGTGAGGGCGTAGCGTCAAAGGTGGCCTCCAGCTCCTTGAAGAAGACAGTGATGGACTTGGGGAAGGCATAGGAGAAGCCGATAGAGATGAAGGCTCCCACCACCACCGCCCAGCCCCAGCCCCCCTCTGGAGGAGTATAGCCCACCGGACCGCCCACCGCTGGGGCCATGCTGTCAGGGCAGTAGGGATAGTCCTAACACCCCCACACTGAAGGGTAGGTCACACACACCCGTTTGAGGTGGCTGGTTAAGACACTGGTAGAGGTTGTAGGTATAGTCAGGCCTTCTCAGTCTGTAGCTACCATCAGGAATCACTCTGGACCTGCAGACAGAGAGACATTTGAATGTTAGTAATTTAGCAGATGGAAGATTATTTAAGATACTGTTTGAAGGGGTTTCAGATGTTTTCGGAAGAAGGGCAGGGACTCTGCTGTCTTAGCTTCAGAGGGAAGCAGTTTCCACCATTTGGGTGCCAGGACAGAGGAGAGCTTGGGGTCGGAGGGCCAAGAGACCCGAGGTGGCAGAACGGCGTACTCAGATTGGAGTGTAGGATTTAAGCATAGCCTGAAGGTAGGGAGGGACAGTTCCTCTTTCTGCTCTGTAGGTAAGCACCATGGTCTTGTAGTGGATGTGAGCTTCGACTGGAAGCCAGTGGAGTGTGGAGAGGAGTGAGATGACAAACTTGGGAAAGTTGAGAACCAGGCGGGCTGCTGCGTTCTGGATAAGTTGCAGGGGTTGTGGGTTGTGGTGGAAAAATTACATTTAGACATACTATGCTGTTTTACTTAGACAATTGTCCATTGTTATATGCTAGTGTTTTTTTTTGCTGATGCAGGCTTGTCTTGTGTGACTCAGTCATAAGTCTGGGTGTACAGTTAAGAGCCGGGTGCGACCACAGTATGTGACATCCCGTTTGTACTATCTGCAGGAACTCATCTGTGTGGAAACTTGCAGGAAGGGACAGACAATTGTGGCAACGTCAGCTATCTTAATCTGCACAGACAAACTAAACGCCTTTTATACATTATGTTCCCCCACCCGTTTGCACGCATCTGCTAACTGCAACATATACAAAGAGGTCGGACTTTCCTATAAAAGCTGAGCCAACTGTTCGTTTGGCTTTTAACTCTGCACCATTGAGTGGATTGTTAACCGCTCGATTTTTGCAAATCTTATAATAAAGTTGTTGTTTGAAGAATCTACAGTCTCTCTTCTGGTTAGAATTTCCACAAAAGGGTTTAATGGCACAAGCCGGGAGGCCAGCCAACAGTGAGTTGCAGAGGATGGAGAACAAGTATCTGGATTAGGACCAGCGCCCCTTCCTGTGGAGGGTAGGGTGGTACTCTACAATGTTATAGAGCATGAACCTGCAGGAGTGGGTCACTACTTCCTGTGTGAGGTAGGGTCGTACTCTACGGATGTTATAGAGCATGAACCTGCAGGAGGGTCACTACTCCTGTTGAGGTTAGGAGTGTACTCTACAGATGTATAGAGCATGAACCTGCAGGAGCGGGTCACTACTTCCTGTGTGAGGTAGGGTGGTACTCTACAGATGTTATAGAGCATGAACCTGCAGGAGCGGGTCACTACTTCCTGTGTGAGGTAGGGTGGTACTCTACAGATGTTATAGAGCATGAACCTGCAGGAGCGGGTCACTACTTCCTGTGTGAGGTAGGGTCGTACTCTACGATGTTATAGAGACATGAACCTGCAGGAGCGGGGTCACTACTCCTGTGTGAGGTAGAGGTCGTACTACTACAGATGTTATAAGCATGAACCCAGGCAGGAGCGGGTCACTACTTCCTGTGTGAGGTAGTTGTACTCACGGATGTTATAGAGCATGAACCTGCAGGACGTGGGTCACGTACTTTCCTGTGTGAGGTAGGGTCGTATCTACGGATGTTAAGAGCATGAACCTGCAGGAGCGGGTCACTACTTCCTGTGTGAGGTAGGTGGTACTCTACACAGATGTTATAGAGCATGAAACCTGCAGGAGCGGGTCACTACTTTCCTGTGTGAGGTAGGGTCGTACTCTACGGATTTATAGAGCATGAACCTGCAGAGTGGGCACTACTTCCTGTGTGAGGTAGGGTGGTACTCTACAGATGTTATAGAGCATGAACCTGCAGGAGTGGGTCACTACTTCTGTGTGAGGGTAGGGTCGTACTCTACGGAATGTGTATAGGCTGAACCTGCAGGAGCGGGTCACTACTTTGATGTTTGCACAGAACGACAGGGTGTTGTCCAGGGTCACACCAAGGTTCTTTGCACTCTGGGAGGGCGACACTGTGGAGTTGTCAACCGTGATGGAGAGGTCATATCTGTTTATTATTGCCATCGAAATGTTAGCTGTTAAAATTATATCCAACAATAATATTAAGGGATTAGAAATCCAGGGCTTAAAAACTAAGGTGTCATTGTACGCTGATGATTCATGTTTTCTTTTATAACCAAAATTAGAATCCCTCCACAGCCTCAGAGGATCTAGATACGTTTTCTATTTTGGATTAAAACCAAATTATGACCAAATTATTATGACCAAATTACATATTGGATCACTAAAGAAAAATGCACCTTGTACAGTCGTGGCCAAAAGTTTTGAGAATGACACAATTATTAATTTCCACAAAGTTTACTGCTTCAGTGTCTTTAGATATTTTTGTCAGATGTTACTATGGAATACTGAAGTATAATTACAAGCATTTAATTTGTGTCAAAGGCTTTTATTGACAATTACATGAAGTGTATGTAAAGAGTCAATATTTGCAGTGTTTTTTCAAGACCTCTGCAATCCATCCTGGCATGCTGTCAATTAACTTCTGGGCCACATCCTGACTGATGGCAGCCCATTCTTGTATAATAAATGCTTGGAGTTTGTGGGTTTTTGTTTGTCCACCCGCCTCTTGAGGATTGACCACAAGTTCTCAATGGGATTAAGGTCTGGGGAGTTTCCTGGCCATGGACCCAAAATATTGATGTTTTGTTCCCCGAGCCACTTAGTTATCACTTTTGCCTTATGGCAAGGTGCTCCATCATGCTGGAAAAGGCATTGTTCATCACCAAAGAGTTCCTGGATGGTGGGGAGAAGTTGCTCTCGGAGGATGTGTTGGCACCATTCTTTATTCATGGCTGTGTTCTTAGGCAAAATTGTGAGTGAGCCCACTCCCTTGGCTTAGAAGCAACCCCACACATGAATGGTCTCAGGATGCTTTACTGTTGGCATGACACAGGACTGATGGTAGCGCTCACCTTGTCTTCTCCGGACAAGCTTTTTCCGGATGCCCCAAACAATCGGAAACGGGATTCATCAGAGAAAATGACTTTACCCCTGTCCTCAGCAGTCCAATCTTTTGCAGAATATCAGTCTGTCCCTGATGTTTTTCCTGGAGAGAAGTGGCTTCTTTGCTGCCCTTCTTGACACCAGGCCATCCTCCAAAAGTCTTYGCCTCACTGTGCGTGCAGATGCACTCACACCTGCCTGCTGCCATTCCTGAGCAAGCTCTGTACTGGTGGTGCCCCGATCCCGCAGCTGAATCAACTTTAGGAGAYGGTCCTGGCGCTTGCTGGACTTTCTTGGGCRCCCTGAAGCCTTCTTCACAACAATTGAACCGCTCTCCTTGAAGTTCTTGATGATTCGATAAATGGTTGATTTAGGTGCAATCTTACTGGCAGCAATATCCTTGCCTGTGAAGCCCTTTTTGTGCAAAGCAATGATAACGGCACGTGTTTCCTTGCAGGTAACCATGGTTGACAGAGGAAGAACAATGATTCCAAGCACCACCCTCCTTTTGAAGCTTCCAGTCTGTTATTCGAAATCAATCATCTCCAGCCTTGTCCTCGTCAACACTCACACCCGTGTTAACGAGAGAATCACTGACATGTCAGCTGGTCCTTTTGTGGCAGGGCTGAAATGCAGTGGAAATGTTTTTGAGATTCAGTCCATTTGCATGGCAAAGAGGGACTTTGCAATTAATTGCAATTCATCTGATCACTCTTCATAACATTCTGGAGTATTTGCAAATTGCCATCCTACAAACTGAGGCAGCAGACTTTGTAAAAATTAATATTTGTGTAATTCTCAACTTTTGGCCACGACTGTACGTCACCGTGTAGTTTACCAATGGAATGGCAAGCCGGGCATATTTATATAACGAATATGAATTCGGAGGGCAGAAATGATTAAATATTAAAGCATTAGACCCTCACTAAAGGAATTAGTCATACAAAAGTTGTACTTAAATCCAAAATGGTTCTCCAGTAAACTAGTAAGAATGTCTCACCCCATGTTCAAGAATGGCCTTTTTCCCTTTATTCAGATTACAACTGCTCACTTTCAGTTATTTGAAAACAAAATCTCCAAAATGTTATTTTTTAAACATGCCTTAGAAAGTTGGTTGCAATTTCAGTTTAATCCACCTGAAAAGACAGAACAAATAATACAACAAATATTGTGGTTAACTCAAATACACCAATTGATAAAAAATAAAAAAACTTATTTAGCGATAAAATGTTTGTTTTTTTAAGTATAATTTTTGTAAATTATATCATAAATAGGACTGGTGGAGTTGTCACACATGCAACTAACACAGACATATGGAAATGTCTGCTCTACCCAAAATTACAACCAACTAATTGCAGCATTAACAAAAAAATGGAAGACGCAAGTGGAAGGGGAAAAAGTAAGGAACTTGTCTGTCAGCCCTGCATTAAAGACCAAAAATGGTTGAGGAAAATTGTGACAAATAAAAATACATACCAATTTCATTTAAGGACCAAAAAATTGACAGCTGTGCCATATAAAATTGCAAAATAGATGGTTAGAGATTTTCAATGTAATGATTCCATGGGACATGGTTTATGAATTGACACGGAAAACAACTCTGGATTCAAAACTTTTAATTTTTCAATTTAAATTATACAAAATTCTTGCAACCAATAGAATGTTATATATATGGGGGATACAATCTTCCCAGCTCTGCAGATTCTGCTGTGAGGAGGCAGAGTCGTTAGATCATTTATTTTGATATTGTCCATATGTAACTCATTCTTGGTCCAGGAATGGCTGAAGAATTACAACATTTACCTAGAACTAATCAGCAGACAGCAATACTGGGTGATTTGAAAAGTCAATCAATAATATAATAATTATTTAGCAAAAATAATATTTAATTTACAATCTGTAGAAGCTATGACATTAGAAAGGTTCAGTATTTTTGTGAAGGATGGAACGGAAAATATGGCGCTGTGCAACGTGACGCTCATAAATTCAGAGCGCTGTCAGATTGACAGTTTGTAAATTCAGACCGTTTTGCTCTCACGTTGTAGGGTTGATTTGAGCGTTCTGGCCTTACAACGGCAGTCAAGCACCCAAGTTAACGTTGGCTAGCTACTTCGACACAAATGAGACCACTGACCATTTTACTCGCCCTAGCAGAGCTGGTTAGGCAGTTTTCATGTTATCCAGAGCGTTGGTGACTAACTGTGCTGCTGGAAACAATTCCATTATGCTTTTTTGCCGACGTTTACTGACACCGGCCATATTCAACGGGTGTTGAGCGCTCGTAAATTCATTATTCTGCTCTTTGGTGCTCAGAAGAGTGTGCTCTGAAATCGGTGTAGATAGCCAGAGCGAGTTTACAAAAGCACCCGAATGTTCATTGAGAACCGCACTACGACTATACCATTTAGCTAAACTAAGAATGACGGGAATAATCAAGTCAATAAACGTTGTGTAGGTAGGTAGATAGCCTGTAGTTAATATACTGTCAAGTTTGATGTATAACTACTAACGTTAGGTAGATAGCTAACATACCGGTACATACCGCTGTAATGATATGCTGTGTGGTTCGTAAGGACAGCGTAGCTAACATACCGGTACATACTGCTGTAATGATATGCTGTGTGGTTCGTAAGGACAGCGTAGCTAACAAATTGTCAGCCAACATAACGCGTAAGGTAACTTTTTTGAAAAGTCATTACTTTATGACATTGAGTAGCAAGCTACCACGAGGACACGCTCTATCGTCTCTGTGGCTTGAGTATGCTTTTGGTGCAGTGTCAATTTCGGGCAAGAAGGTTGAGGGTTCGAAACCTGCTCCCTGCTTGTTTCATTTGAAGTCGTATACAATTATCAGTTTATTATTTGGTTTATATTGCCCAGTCATTGTCAGTTAGAGACAGTAGTGCATTGGGACCCAAAAACATAAATCAGTGCTCTAACTCCCCCTTGGTTGTTAAGGCAAATCTGGTCTGTGATGTGAAAAAAAAAACGTCCTATCTAGCTCGGCTATTAGACTATTCTTTAGTAAAGGTTGAATAGTCTATTGTTCAGCTATTAGCCCCCCTGTAAAGGTTGAATAGTCTATTGTTCAGCTATTAGCCCCCCTCCCCAACTTGCAACAAACAAATGGATTTCCTTTTTGTCGAGAGCAAAACTATATTTTCAATCAAAAAAAATTTTTCTGAAAGCAAAAACAAGGCTTCAAGGTAAAAAAAAAAAAAATTTAAAATATTTTGTAATAGAGTGCAAAACTTTATGCATTTTATTCCCCCAAAATATTTTGAGAACAAAAAATGTATTTAAAAAAAAACCTCTTTTTGGCAATTTTTTTGTGTCCGTTTGGCTACAACCAATACTGTTCAGCCTTTCTTTACAACACAAAGGAAGTCATAGCGAACACCTACGAAGAAGGACTGTGTGATGATGGCATCTCAGGTAAGCAGTACTGGCTGTTCTTCCATCCAACACCCAGGAAGAAGGACTGTGTGATGATGGCATCTCAGGTAAGCAGCACTGGCTGTCTTCCATCCAAACACCTACGAAGAAGGACTGTGTGATGATGGCATCTCAGGTAAGCAGTACTGGCTGTTCTTCCATCCAACACCTACGGAGAAGGACTGTGTGTGATGATGGCATCTCAGGTAAGCAGTACTGGCTGTTCTTCCATCCAACACCTACGAGAAGGACTGTGTGATGATGGCATCTCAGGTAAGCAGCACTGGCTGTTCTTCCATCCAACACCTACGAAGAAGGACTGTGTGATGAGGGCATCTCAGGTAAGCAGTACTGGCTGTTCTTCCATCCAACACCTACGAAGAAGGACTGTGTGATGAGGCATCTTCAGGTAGCAGTACTGGCTGTTCTTCATCCAAACCTACGAAGAAGGACTGTGTGATGGCATCTCAGGTAAGCAGTACTGGCTGTTCTTCCATCCAATACCTACGAAGAAGGACTGTGTGATGATGGCATCTCAGGTAAGCAGTACTGGGCGTTCATCCGTCCAAGTTTTAGCTAGTAGTTCGCTCCTACGATTCAGTGTCGGTTCATAACATTGTACTATATTACATACATACATACCGTAGAATGATAAATAATGCATTTATTATTCTCAAGCTAACCAAAAGCATTTTACTACAAACACCTGCACTCGCCATAGTCAGTTGATTTAATCTAACTTTCTTTTATGGGAACTGATACGCAGGCCATGTCCTACTTATTTCATAGTCAATATATAATCAAATTTCATGACAGTGTAAGGGTTAACTTTTTTTACAGAAGGATGAAAGAACACAATATGTCTGTCAGGGAATGCTATTCTGATATGTCAGATGAAGAGTTAGACCAGAATGTTAGCGCCATTAAGGCAAGGATGCCAATGCGGGCTTTAGAATGGTCAAAGGAACAATGGGCCATCGTACAATGGCGAAGAGTTAGGGAGTCTTTGCAGCGTGTAGATGGTGCAGGTATCATTGCCAGAATGATCCAGCTTCGTTGCATTGCTCGGCAAAAATACTCTGTTCCATGTCTCTCGTCCACATTGATATAAATCAGAAATTGATTAAGGTACTAAGATGTATAAAGTCTCCATCAAATCTAAGTTATTTTAACTGTTTTATTCCGAGACACATTTTCAACGATGTATGAAACGGGAGTTGTTCTTCGTCAACTGGTAATACATAAATAATGAAGCAGGATAATAGGTTAAACATTTCACTTTTAATTCCAATACTTTTTTCAAGATACATTGTCATCTTTGGCAGTATAGATGGATTTTCAAGGAAGGTCAGTATATTATTTAGTATACGTATTGCATATTTCCCTTCACCTAATGAACAACCACAATACCAGTCTGATGTTAAGCTTTCTGGGCTGTATTGACGTATCCTGAAAATGACATATGCTGCTTTAGATTGAACGGTCATATCTCAGTTATTGTTTTCATATCTACAAAAAATAAGCTGTTTTTTGTACTTCCAGAGTGTGAGCTGATCGAGGGGTCGAAAATGTAGATATTGCCAGATGTTCACTGTGTGAGGACCAGGCCGTGGAAGCTTTATTGCTGCTAAAGTGTCCATAACCAGAGGTAATTAAACTGCTCTGTGTTCTTTTCTCCTCTCTGCCTGTCTTGTTGTACATGGAACCTGTCTCACATGCACAGTTTGGAGGAAGGATACCTTGACCTGTCGAATTCTATCCACCTCTTCTGTGTGGGATATGTGTTCCTACCTCGTCTGCGTGCAGATCTGCAGCAATTCACAGAGAGTTGGAATAATCACCCTTCAAGTACAGAGGCGAACCTGACACCTCACCAGCTGAGGCATATCGGAATGGTCCAAACACCTGTGCACATTTTTATTTTTGCCTTAGCACTAAAAACCCTAGCCAAATACATTTAAACTCAGTTTCACAATTCCTGACATTTAATCCTAGTAAAAATTCCCTATCTTAGGTCAGTTAGGATCACCACTTTATTTTAAGAATGTGAAATGTCAGAATAATAGTAGAGAGAATGATTTATTTCAGCTTTTATTTTCTTTCATCACATTCCAGTGGGTCAGAAGTTTACATACATTCAATTAGTATTTGGTAGCATTGCCTTTAAATTGTTTAATTAACTTCGGTCAAACGTTTCAGGTAGCCTTCCACAAGCTTCCCACAATAAGTTGGGTGGATTTTGGCCCATACCTCCTGACAGAGCTGGTGTAACTGAGTCAGGTTGTAGGCCTCCTTGCTCGCACATGCTTTTTCAGTTCTGCCCACAAATTTTCTATAGGATTAAGTCAGGTTTTGTGATGGCCACTCCAATACCTTGACTTTGTTGTCCTTAAGCCATTTTGCCACAACTTTGGAAGTATGCTTGGGGTCATTGTCCATTTGGAAGACCCATTTGCAAACAAGCTTTAACTTCCTGACTGATGTCTTGAGATGTTGCTTCAATATATCCACATAATTTCCGCCACCTCATGATGCCATCTATTTTGTGAGTGCACAGTCCCTCCTGCAGCAAAGCACCCCCACACCATGAAGCTGCCACCGCCCATGCTTCACGGTTGGGATGGTGTTTCTTCGCTTGCAAGCGTCCCCTTTTTTCCCGCAAACTTAACGATGGTCATAGGCCAAACAGTTCTATTTTTGTTTCATCCGACAGAAACACTTTCTCCAAAAGTAGATCTTTGTCCCATGTGCGTTGCAAACCGTAGTCTGGTTTTATGGCGGTTTTGGAGCAGTGGCTTCTTCCTTGCTGAGCGGCCTTTCAGGTTATGTTGATATAGGACTCGTTTTACTGTGGATATAGATACTTTTGTACCTGTTTCCTCCAGCATCTTCACAAGGTACTTTGCTGTTGTTCTGGGATTGATTTGCACTTTTCGCACCAAAGTATGTTCATCTCTAAGAGACAGAACGCATCTCCTTCCTGAGCGGTATGACGGCTGTGTGGTCCCATGGTGTTTATACTTACGTACTATTGTTTGTACAGATGGACATGGTACCTTCAGGTCTTGGCTGATTTCTTTTGATGTTCCCATGATGTCAAGCAAAGAGGCACAGAGTTTGAAGGTAGGCCTTGAAATACATCCACAGGTACACCTACAATTGACTCAAATTATGCCAATTAGCCTATAAGAAGCTTCTACAGCCATGACATAATTTTCTGGAATTTTACAAGCTGTTTAAAGGCACAGTCAACTTAGTGTATGTAAACTTCTGACACACTGGAATTGTGATACAGTGAATTATAAGTGAAATAATCGGTCTGTAAACAAATTTTGGAAAGATTACTTGTGTCATGCACAAAGTAGATGTCCTAACCGACTTGCCAAAACGATAGTTTGTTAACAAGAAATTTGTGGAGTGGTTGAAAAACGAGTTCTAAGTGTATGTAAACTTCCGACTTCAACTGTATGTCTAATAATGACATTATCTTCTATTATTTGTCCTTATGTGTCTACTTTATGCTGAAAAACACTCTGTAGCCACTTAGTGTGGACACCAGGTGAGACCACACACACACAATAACAGTCTCTCTCCTTCACTTCATCCCTCTCCCCCTAAATCCTCTAGGTTATATCAACTGTGTTGGTGAACCCCTCCCGCATGTGAACTGGCTGACAGAGGGCACAGCATGATCATAGGTGAGAGGTCAGGTCAACAGGAAGTATTATTAAAGAGATGCTTTACATTGAAATACAGACAGAGATGTATTAGTCCCAGAGTTAATGATCCAAGGTCAGTTTTGCATTTCACCTCCTGATGATTATGATGACTAACCATGTTAGAATGAAAAAAACAAGGCTCTCGCTCTATCCATCTGTCTCTCGTATGCAGGTATGTTTTGATGTGAGAGGGGAAGCCAGTCCCGTCATCGCCACCTCACCCGCTCTTAAGATGGCCAACTGGGGGCCCAAGGCTGGTTAGGAGACACCACTAGAGACTAGAAGTCGACAGATTAAAATTCGTTATTCCCGATTTCAAGTTTTCATAACAATCGGTAATCGGCATTTTTGGATGCCGATTACATTGCAGTCCACGAGGAGACTGCGTGGCAGGCTGACCACCTGTTACGCGAGTGCAGCAAGGAGCCAAGGTAAGTTACTAGCTAGCATTAAACGTATCTTATAAAAAACAATCAATCTTAATATAATCACTAGTTAAATACACATGGTTGATGATTTTACTAGTTTAATTAGCTTGTCCTGCGTTGCAAATAATCAATGGGGTGCCTGTTCATTTATCATCAAATCACAGCCTACTTCGCCAAACGGGTGATGATTTAACAAGTGCATTCGCAAAAAAAGCACTGTCGTTGCACTAATGTACCTAACCATAAACATCAATGCCCTGCTTAAAATCAATACACAGAAGTATATTTTTTTTAAACCTGCATATTTAGTTCAAATAAATTAATGTTAGCAGGCAATATTAACTCTTCTCTTGCATTCATTGCAAGCAGTCAGGGTATATGGAGCAGTTTAGGCCGCCTGGCTCGTTGCGAAGACCATTTCTTCCTAACAAAAGACCGTAATTAATTTGCAATAATTTTACATAAATAAAATTCTAAATAAATTGTTCTTTAGAACAAATTCTTATTTTCAATGACGGCCTACCGTGGCCAAACCCAGACGATGCTGGGCCAATTGTGCGCTGCCCAAGGAAGGCTAATAGTTTATTACCATCTGTTCTAAATCAGGAAACAGTCATTCAACAAGATGGAAATGCATAAGCTATTCCCATTAAACTGAGACCAAACGATTAGCATGCAGATGCAGATTCACCAGTAACACTTCAAGAATTAGCATTCATCATTGACAGTGATTATGGACTATTTTGAAATTAGGTATGCCTAACTTGGTGTTTGAGGGTATTAAAAATATAACATTTTCTTGAGACAAAATGTGTGGGCATAGGCAGACATTGCAGTAGGAGGATGGATTTTATGCATATTTTATAACGGGGCTCTCCAACCCTGTTCCTGGAGAGCTACCATCCTGTAGGGTTTTACATTCCAACCCTAATCTAGCGCACCTGATTCTAATAATTAGCTGGATTATAAAATGGATGGGGTTGGTTACAAATGGGGTTTGGAGTGAAACCCTACAGGACGGTAGTACTACAGGAAGAGGGTTGGAGTGAAACCCTACAGGACAGTAGTACTACAGGAACAGGGTTGGAGTGAAACCCTACAGGACAGTAGTACACCAGGAACAGGGTTGGAGTGAAACCCTACAGGACGGTAGTACACCAGGAACAGGGTTGGAGTGAAACCCTACAGGACGGTAAGTAACCAGGAAAGGGTTGGAGTGAAAACCTACGGACGGTAAGTACACCAGGAAACAGGGTGGAGTTGAACCCTACAGGAGGTTAACACAGGAGACAGGGTTGGAGTGAAACCCTACAGGACGTGTAAGTACCCCAGGAACAGGGTTGGAGTGAAACCCTACAGGACGTAGTACACCCAGGAACAGGTTGGAGGTAAACCCTACAGGAGCGGTAGACACCAGGAAAACAGGTTGAGGTGAAAACCCTACAGGAACGGTAAGTACACCAGGACACAGGTTTGGAGTGAAAACCTACAGGAACGGTAAAGTACACAGACAGGGGTTGGAGTGGAAACCTACAAGGACGGTAGTACACCCAGGAACCAGGGTTTGGGATGTGAAACCCTAAACGGTACTCTCATGGTAACAGGTTGAAGAAACCTAAGAAGGAATCTCCCCAGGAGGGTTGGAGTGAAACCCTAACACAGACGGTAAGTAAACAGGGGAACCATGG